>NW_007726250.1:338472-438904 GCF_000696425.1 Galeopterus variegatus
CCCCCCCCCCCCCCCCCGCCCCAGTCAGATATTAAGTAGTTTATTTGTTAAAAAGACTTTCCTTTCCCCACTGAATTAACTTGGTAACCTAATACTGAAGGTATATGCATGTGTCTTTTCTGTTTCATTCATCTACTTGTCTATCTTAAGCCAGTATTACACTGTTTTGACTACTGTAGCTTTATTATAAAATTAGGTAGTGTTAAATCCTCCAATTTGTATTCTTTTTTAAATTGTTTTGGCTCTTCTCGGCCATTGCATTTCTACATAAATTTTAATAACTTGTGAGTTTATGCAAAAATGTGTGCTAATATTTTGATTGGGTTTGTGGGATTTGGGGTATACTGTCATCTTAGGAATATCGAGTCTTCCTGTTCGTGATCATATATTTCTTCATTTATTGCAGCCCTTGTAGATTTGTCTTGTTTCATTTTATGCAGAATAACTGATTATACTAATGACGATTGAAACTTCCTTTAAAAAATAGTGTGGTATCTTTCTGCAGCTTTGGATTAGTTTTATTTGAGATAGTATAAATTTAATGACCATCAAGTTAATGTTGAAAACCTGTGATGATGTCTTGGCAATGCCCCTGAAAGTTCAGGTTCCTGCAGTTCTCAGTGGGCAGAGAATCCCCTCTTGAACTGAGGGAAAAGAGGGATAATTGGGGTTGAGAGACACAGGACAGACAATTACTTCCTTGTTGGAAAGAAGTGATGCTTGTAGGTAGGAGGAAACCAAGTAACATAAGCCCAGATTTTCTTTGATCTCTAGTGTTTTGATGTCTAAAAATGGGGGAAAAGCTTATCTAAGTGCTAACATTTTGAAGCCTTTGGCCGTCTCTGCCAGCTACTCAGAAAGACAGAGGCCCAAGACTTTTCAGACTTGTGTGTCGTCAGTAAAATAATAGCTTTTCTTTGTATGGAATAAGACAGGAGGTCAGGAGGTCAATTGTTAAGAAGGGAGGGTAGTAAGGGCTTTGCAAAATCTGTAATACAAGGCTTAAACCCCTCTTTTTTATCTGAACTTGAAGATGGAAAAGAAGTGAGAGAGAGGCTATCGTGTCAAAATGGCCTCTAACAGTTTCCCATACTGCATATTCTTCATAGATATTTCAGATATCACACTGGATCCCAAATAAGCATCTGGGAATGGTGTCACATGGAAGGGTATCCTGCTGTGTTATTAGCCTTATGATGCTAGCAGTAATTATGAAAAACACTTCCAAATTCTTTTTGGTCTGGGAAGTTTTTGTCTATTTCTAATATTTTGAATTAAAGAAAGATTTTTTTTATTATTAACCTAGTAGTCAAGACTTAAATGAATCTCTCTCTGCCTTGATATTCAAAAATTAATTTTTTAGAAGTATACTTTCTTCTGAACTTGCTCTAAAAATCTAGAGGTTTGTGTTGTTTGGTTTTGAGACTTTAATTTATAATGTCATTCTACCGAGTACTATGAATTATAATTTTAAGGAAATTGATGTTTCCCTTTGGTTTCCTCCTAAGGATTGCTAAAGGATTAGAGAGTATTCTAAAGAAAATACTAACAGCTCAAGCTGACTTTAGCTCTTTTAGCTTATCTGGTATGAGAAATTCTCTGGCACTTTTTAAAAACCTGGTTTAAAGGAAAATTTTTTACCCTTTGGTATCTACTCAACTTTAATATGGCTGTGGACCTGTCTAGTAACCATATGGTTACTAGACGTAATTGGCATAAGTTGGGGTGTGTGTGTGTTTACATACGTATGAAGATACTTCAAAAGTTTGTGGAAAAATAGAATTAAAAGATAATACGAAACTTTTCATGAACTTTTTGAAGTACCCTCGTACGTCTGTATGTGTCTGTATAACAATATTTTTCCCAATTCTGGGGCAATAAATGTTTGGTTATGCCTGTGCAATGAGAGAATATTCAGAGAATTCTGTATACTCACCTTAAAAATAATTATATAATGAGGATTTGAAATTACTTTTTCTCCTTTTTTTCTCTGTGTCATTGTTTGTTTTAGGGTAACCAAGAGCCAACAACAACTCCTGACGCAATGGTTCAGCCTTTTACTACCATCCCATTTCCACCACCTCCACAGAATGGAATTCCCACAGAATACGGAGTGCCACACACTCAGGACTATGCCGGCCAGACCAGTGAGCATAACCTGACACTCTATGGAAGTACGCAAGCCCATGGAGAGCAGAGTAGCAACTCCCCCAGCACACAAAATGGATCTCTTACGGTATGTGAATTAGGAGGTGGGAAATAGAAGGACTCATGCCAGTCATATTGAAATCTTCACCTTAATCATAAGACCAGAAAACACGGAATTAATTTAGCTTTTACATTTGTTATGTAGCATTTATGTAGTATGTTATGGTAGTCCTATTGTTGTTTTCTTGTATGTGATCAGTTGATTTTCTCTTGTTGATTTCGAGATTTTCTGTTTGTCTTTGGCGTTGAGCAGTTTCATTATGATGTGTCTAGGGGTGGATCTCTTTGTTTTTATCACACTTGGGGTCTTCTGAGATTTGGGGATCTATAGATTAATGTTTTTCATCAAATTTGGGATGTTTTTGACCATTTTTTCATCAATATTTGTTCTTTTCTTCTCTCTTCCTGGACCTCCCATTCATTACATGTGTATTAGGATTAAGACACTTGCTGTTCTCCCACAGGGTTTTTTGTTTGTTTCTTTCTTTTTAAAATTTAATCTGAATCTAGACAGAATCTGGAGTTTTGTTCATTTTTCCTTAATCTTTTTTGTTTTTTAGATTGGGTAATTTCTGTTGATCTCTTTTTGAGTTCACTCATTCTTTGTTTTGCCATCTTAAATCTTAAATTGAGCTTCTCTATTAAATGTTTTATTTCAGTTATTATACTTTTTAACTCTAAAATTTCTATTTATAATTTATATTTCTTTATTGAGATTTCTTGTCATCATATTTTAATTCTCTAAATATATTTGTATTTGCTACTTTGATGTCGTCTGCTGAAGTCAACATCTGAGTCTGTTTCTAGTTTCTACTTTTTTTCTTGAATGTGGGTCACGCTTTTCTGTTTCTTTGCATGTCTTGTAATTTTAAGTGAAAATTGGACATTTTAGTAAGGTAGTGACTCTGGAGTCTTATTTATTTTCCTGAGAATTTTGAGTGTGTTGTGTTTTAAATAATTTGCCCAGACTTAAATGGAATTTGACTCCTGCATAGTGTGTAGCCACTGACGTTTCTGCTTAGTGATGTTCATTCTTCTTTTTACTTTTTAGCCTGGCTGCAAGTCCCTCCTGTGTCTCCATAGCTTAATGGCCAGCCAGTGATTAGGGCGGAGGTTGTATGCAAGCACCTGGAACTTGTAGAGCTTCCACCCTCTATTGTCCAACTGCTTGTGGGTTGGGAAGTGTGTTCAAAGTTCATCCATTTCTCAAGTCTGTATTGAGTTTTTTCTTTGTGTTGAAACCTCTCCTGTCTCCCTTCCTCATCCGTGTAGTTTCACAGCCACTCAGGGATGTGAAGAGAACATATCTAGCCCTTCTATGATTCTCTTCTTTTCAGGATCTCTCCTTTAGATTTCTGGCTGGTCCACAACTCACTCCAATCAGACCACATCTTCAAGCTAGAAGAACTTTGTGTTCTCTCTGTTGGGTTTACACCATGTTTGCCACTTTTATCTGACAAAACTGTGGGTTCACCCCATTGCCCCAAGTTATGTCTGCCCTGGTTTTCAAAAGCTGCTAGTTTTTATGGCCTCAGTCCTACCCTGATAAAACTAAGTTTGTTTTTTTTTTGTCTTTTTTCGTGTCCGGCAACGGACCGCAACCCTCAGTGTTGCGCCCGTACCGGACCGGGACCGGCAACGGGATCGCAACCCTCGGTGCTGCGCCTGCCCCTCGCTCAGCCAGTGAGCGGGAACCGGTCTGTATGTGGGATCCGAACCCTCGGCGGGAGCGCCACTGCGCTCCCAAGTGGCGCACTGTAGCAGTGCGCCACCGGGCCGGCCCTAAAACTAAGTTTTAAGGCATTAAGTTTACAGACTCGGTGATGTTACCCTAATCTCTAGCCATTTTTCAGGAAATTTTTTTATTTATTGCCAACCTTTGGTTGATTTCCAGAATGCTGAAATGGCTGTTTTTTGACAACTTTATCTAGTTTTCTTATTGTTCTTTTGTTTTGAGGAAAGGATTCACTGACCTGTTCAAGCCACATAGCTAAAAATCCCTTTCCTGAACCATTTTATGGCATTTACAATTGCTCATCTACCTCTCCTCATCATTGCCCATTTCTCTTTCTCTTTTTTCCCTTATTGCCACCATTTCCCATTGTTTCAGACCCCTAGATTATATGTTTCTAATGATAGTGAGTAAAGGCAAGCTCTGCACCTTAATATACATATATACTTATTTATGTATTACTAAATATAAGTATGAGGGTACCTCAAAAGTTCATGGAAAAATAGCATTAAAAGATAATATGAATCAATCACTCTGTACCCCATAAATATGTACAATTATTATATGTCAATTACAAATTTTTTTTATGGATTCCCATAATGGCTAGCTGCCAAAAATTAAAATAAAATAAAAAAATTTTTAATTAAAAAAAGAAAGATGATGTGAATCCACGAACTTTTTGAAGTACTCTTGTATGTACTTAATATAAATACTTATACACTTATTTATTATTTATTTATTATAAATATATATTTATAAAATATTTATCATACTATGTTTCTAATCCATATCAGAAACTGTTCATATATAATTTTGCATATGACCAATTTGAGTTCCTAAAGAAATATTGAAATAACAGAAATCCATATGTATAGATTGTGAGTTTATTGGTGCTGAAAATGGAAAATCCTTTGAGTTGTGCCTATGAACAGAGTTAGCACAAGTTCTATAAATTTAGGAAATTGTTAACAATAAAATGAGGAATTATTAGGAAACTTTTTTTAAGTGTACATTTCAAATGTGAGGGTGAATTCACTGCTTTTAAGCCATTTACCTTTGAAAAGTGTGTGGGGGAGTCTATATATAGAGAGAAAGAGATTGAGCATATGTAGAAAGGTTGTATATAGAGATTGAGCAATAGGACAGGCAGTACATCATAAAACCTAAAATTGACAACATCTAGATTATTTTTTTTCCTTTTTGTCTTTTTTTACTGACTGGTAATGGGATCGCAACCCTCGGTGTTGCGCCCGCACCACGCTCAGCCAGTGAGCGGGAACCGATCTCCACATGGGATCCGAACCCTCGGCGGGAGCGTCGCCGCACTCCCAAGTGGCGCACTCTCCAGTGAGCCACCGGTCTGGCCCTAGATTATTTTATTAAACTTTAATATCTGCTTATATGTCTCTTAAAATGGTGTAGTAATTCATGTGGCCAATTAAATTTGAAAGGTAGATAGGAAGCATTATTATTTACAAATCAATTGGTATCTTAAATTTATTTAGCACTTTTCAGTTTAAAAATTGCTTCCACATGGGGTAAGGGGGAAGGAGATGTAGGTCAAAGGATACAAAATAGCAGATATGTAGGATAAACTAGTTTAGAGGGCTCATGTACAATATGAGGACCATAGTTAATAATAGTATATCATAGTCAAGATTTTTGCTAAATGAATAGGTTGTAACTGCTCTTGTGCCACCATAAAGAGGGTATCTGAGATGATGCATACATTCATTTGCTTCACTGCAGTAACCATTTTACTATCTATATATACATCTCATAACATCATGTTGTGTACTTTAAATATAAACAAAATTTATTTTTAAAAAATGCTTCCACAAATGGTATTTTTTTTTTCCTTTTTGTCTTTTTTCGTGACCGGCAACGGATCGCAACCCTCAGTGTCGTGCCCGTACTGGACCGTGACCGGCTACGGGATCGCAACCCTCGGTGTTGCTCCCGCACCTCGCTCAGCCAGTGAGCGGCCGGTCTGCATGTGGGATCCGAACCCTCGGCGGGAGCGCCGCCGCACTTCCCAAGCGGTGCACTGTAGCAGTGCGCCACCGGGTCGGCCCCCACAAATGGTATTTTATTGTGGTTTGTAAAATAGCCCTTTGTGGTATTTTAGGGTTTTACAGTTGGGGAATTCTAAGTCCATACTCTCCACTCTACCACTCTTACTCCCTGTCTCCAACCCAATGAAAGAAGATTGGGTATATATTCACTGGTCCTCTTAGCAGGTGTTTAGCATCTTTTCCCACTCAGTCCAAGTGCTGTTTCTGCTAGAAACCCTTCCTTGACTTTTCTAGGTAAGGCCAAATTTATGTATCTTTCCTTTGGGCTCAAGTAGAATCCTGAGCTGGATTCTTCTTTTGGAATTTATGGAATTTATAAGCTGTGGTGTTTTTTGTTCACTTTTGTCTCCTTAACTAATCTGTAAGCTTTTAAAGAAAAAGTCCTTTTTTTGTTCATCTTCACATTTCCTGACTTATCAGTGTCTGGCATGTATTAGCTACTAAGTAATTCCTTATCAGAAAAAATGAAACAAGGTACAGGTGTAGTATGGCAATTCTGAGGAGAGAGAAGCTGAGGCTTCTTGGTGAAGGTAGTGATTAGAGTTCAAACATGCATGGTGGTGGGAAGAGTTAAGAAAGTCAGTTCTTAAAGCAACGTTGGAGCTATGAGAAAGATCAAAATGGCTTTGGAAAAAAGCATGGCTGCTTTTTTGGCTGAAGCTTTGGGTGTTTGGTGGAGACTAGTGGGAAATAAAGTGGGAGAAAGGTCAGTTGAGTACAAATTGGGAGGAGTATTTAAATCCCAGGCTGAGGGCTTCCCATCAAGATGGCAGAATAGATAGTCCCTAGCGTCACTCAACCACAAATCAACCAATTTACAACTATTAAAAAGCAGCAACAGCCAAGTTGGGGCCACTAGAGATCAGGAGAAGAGGAGGAGAGACCTATGGAGTGCATAAAAGTGGGAAAAGCCAGGATGAGAGAAAGAAAGAACCACTCCAATGATCAGTTCGAGCCCTGGCTGCTTCAAGGCTGGAGCTGCTGAGCACACGGAGCAGGAGCTGGCAAAAGCTGTAGCAGTGCCATTTGGATGAAGTTGTTTGGAGGCAGCAGGGTAGAAGAGGGCCTTGGTGGCCCCCAGGACAGCAAGACCACTAACAGGGTTCCTGTGGACCCACATAGGAGTGACGAGCCACAACAACTGAAAAGAAGGAGCCACTCAGAGGCCAGTGAATCATCGCAAGGGACCAGAGCACAACCCATCCCATGGGAAGTGTTTGGAGCATGGGAGGTAGGGGAGACAGGCCCACTGGAAGAACACTGGGGCACAGCAAGGACAGCTGATCTGCCCCACAGTTAGCACAGGACCACTCAGAGGAGACTGGTCAGGAATATAGATCTTGAGGGGGTGCAGTTTGCTGAAAAGACTCAGGTCCAGACCAGGGTTTCCACACAACCCAGGTACCAGATCACACAGACCTGGAAGTATCTATAAAGTCAACCATTAAAACCTGAGCTGCACAAGAAGCCTTCCCAGGGAATCAGCAGCAAAGTAACAATTTAGCTCAACCACAGAGCTCAAGTGCTGGTCCCCACAGGAAGTTTCCCCCATTTTAGAAGTAAGCAAAGGACAACAAATTAGTTCCAGTGCAGAGTTTAAGTGATAGGAAGAGCAAATAATCCAACACAGAACTGGAAGAAAAAAAAAGTACTCACAGACCAGAGGCAAAGTTTATATTAACTAGTAAAGGTCTCACATCACCAGAGAACACCTATAAAACCTAGAAGGATCAGAAGTCCCCTGGGCTACCAAGCCAGGGAGGGGTGAGGGCTGGGGGCCTCAGCCGTGCTCCCTGACACCTACAACCAGCCCAGTGATGACCATCGAGCCACTGCAGGAAGCACCCTGGGCTCCCGAGTAGGGGTGGTGGGGGTCAAGGGCTTCAGCCACATCCCTCTGACATCTGCACCCAGCCCAGCAATGCTGGAACCACCACTGGAAGCCCACTGGTGTCCCCTGCAGGAATGACGGTGATGCCACAGGCCTCAACCCTGCCCTTCCTCCTTCCTCCTTCTTCCACCCTATTTCCTTCCCCCTTTCGTTCTCCCCCTCCCCTTCAACTGCTCCATAACAGCATCATAGAATGTAAAAAAAATAACATAAATAAATAATTTAAAAATTTAATTAATAAATGCCAGGCTGAGAAATATGGACATTATTCAAGGTTTTGAGCAAGGAAATGAAGTGAGCAGAATTGTGCTTCCAGAAGATTAATCTATTGCAGCGTATGCAGGATGAGTAGAGGAGCAGGGAAACCGGTTAAGAAAGAGGCATGCTTGGAGTCAGTAGTGTTGTTCTGAACTAGAAGGATGCAGTGGCTATGTAGAGGAGGGATTGAACTCTAGAGAAATTATGAAGGTAGAATATACAGGATTTGACAGCTGATTGGATGAGAAAAATAAGGGGAACAGTCAAAGATTGTGTCATCCTTACTGTAATAACTGTGTCTTGAATAAGTCATTTTACCTCCAAGTTTCAGATTCCTCATCTGTCAAATGAAGCTAATAATGCCTACCTAACTCTACAGGGTTGTAGTGAGAATAAATTAGAAATGCTTTGGAAATTACTTATTTAAATAGTTCTTAAAGATAATTTCTTTCAGCCATCTTAGGTCTTTTGAAATCAATTGTCTCTATTCTTACTATCTGTATTTTTTTTTTTTTAACTGTGAGCTACAGGTGCACTTTAGTGTAGATCTTGTTTTTGTTGGATAGTCTTGTTTTGTTGATGGAGAGAACAAAAAGGAAGGACTTCAGTTATAAAAATGAGAACTAAGCATTGAAATCTTGGATTTTTAATTTTTAAAATGTATTTTAGAAATTGATTTTAAAGGGCCAAGTCTGTGGCGCACTCGGGAGAGTGTGGCGCTAGGAGCACAACAGCGCTCCCGCCGCGGGTTCGGATCCTATATAGGGATGGCCGGTGCGCTCACTGGCTGAGCGCGGTGCAGCCAGTCTCAAAAAGGACCAAAAAAAAAAAAAAAGAAATTGATTTTAAAGTCACACTAGAAGATGCTGCTGCTTTTAAGATGAGAAGCTTGTTTTGACAGTCAGTTGGTCCCATACTGTGCATTAGCAAAAGAGGTAGCAGTTAGGGGTCTACTGCCTGGGCTGTCAGACACCTTATCACTGAGCCTGCCTACAGAGAAGAAAGGACCTCAGTTCCTACATGTTTAGATATTTTTCTAAATGGCAACAGGCATAAATAACCAGCGTATTTGAAGTAGATGAGCTTTAGTGAATAATCTTCAGATATGAGGTTTATATTTGTGTACATACTCTCACTCCCTATTGGATTGTATTTTCCTCGAAGGCAGGAGATAATACTTGCCCTTTTTTTTATCACCCCTACTGGTATATAATGGATGTTTACTAAGTGCTTTTTAATGGTGGGCGTGGGGGGAATTTATAAAAGTATAGTTAAGCATCTGTGATTGATTAATTGATAGATTTATTGATTAGTAATAAGATGTTAGTCTGATGTTATTGTGTTTTCAAATAACTAGAAGAGAGGATTTAAATGTTCCCAGCACAAAGAAATGGTAAATATTTGAGGTATGGATATACCAATTATTCTGATTTGATCATTACACATCGAAGACATGAATTGAAATATCACACTGTAACCCACAGATATTTATAATTATTGTGTCAATTTAAAAAATAAAAAAAGAATAAGAAAATGAAAAGTTTTTATTTTACCTTCAAAAAAAATACTGAATTAACAGGCCCATTTAGGTAACAGAATTCATTTCTCCAAGATTCTTTGACGTAATGTAAACACTTACCTTGTCTTAGTTTGACATAGTTGGAATTTTTTACTTAGGAGACAGAATGTTATTGAGTCTTTCACTTAAATGGGAAGTTTTCCTAACTAGATAATTAGAAAAATAAAAAAATATTTATTTCCCCTTACACAATCTTCAAAACAAAATTTAGAGCTACCATTTTAAAAATCAAAGTATTAGTCTTTAAGTAAGTTTTTAAAACATATGTACATATAGGGGCCGGCCCGGTGGCGCACTGGATAAGTGCGCCGCTTGGGAAGCACAGCGGCGCTCCCGCCTGAGGGTTCGGATCCCACATACAGACCGGTTCCCACTCACTTGCTGAGCGAGGCGCGGGAGCAATACCGAGGGTTGCAATCCCGTTGCCGGTCCCCGGTCCGGTACGGGGGCAACACTGAGGGTTGCGATCCGTTGCCGGACACGGAAAAAGACAAAAAGACAAAAAAAAAAAAAAAAAAATATGTACATATACATGGGCAATAGCTAGTTACCAGTAGCAACAAAAAAACTAAAATATTTGAATACTTACTCTGTACCAGATATTGTGTGAAGCAAATTCTGTGTATTAACTCCATTGTATTATCACAACCACCTTGTGAAACAGACACTGATATTACTTTACTTTTACAGATGAAGAAATTGAAACTTGGAGAGATTCAGTAACTTGTCCAAGATCACACAACTAATAAGCAGTGATGTGAGGATTTGAACACAGGTTATGAATATAGATAAGAGCTAGAGGGAGAGTATAGTAAAGTGGAGTTGTTAAGAGATGCTTTCAGGAGGTAGGTGCTTCCTCCCCTAAACCTTGACGAACCCATAGTGCATAGTGGAGGGCAGCAAGCAGTGCTCTATGGCAGTAGTTTTCCCAGTATGGTCCACAGATCACTGGCAGTTCCCAAGACTTTTCCAGGGGGCTACAAGGTCAAACTCTTTTCACGATAATACTAAGTCATTACTTGCCATTTTCACCATATTGGCTTTGGCAATCAGTACAAAAGCAATAGTGGGTAAAATCACTGATGCCTTATAAATCAAGGCACAGCCCCAAACTGTGCTGTTGGCAGTCATTATATTCTTCACCGTTACAAACTCACAGGAAAATCAAAAAAAGCAGATTCACTTGAAAATGTCATAGATGAAGCAGTAAAAAGTATTAATTTTATGGATTCCCCACCTTTGAGTACATGATCTTTTTCATATTCTATGTGGCAAAATAGAAAGTATTCATAAAGCATTTGTGCTGCATACCAAAATACTTCCATTGCCTCAAGGAAAAAAGTACTGTGTGATTGAGTTGCAAGCTGAACTAGCTGCTTTGTTCATGGAGCACCATTTTTTATCTTTCATTTCTCTATGATAAGTTAGAATTGCCCAGTGTCTCCTGTATCTGATAGCACTTGAAGTTGCCTTGCAGATTGGTGACACTAAAACGTAGCTGAGAAGTTATAGCTTTTAACTGTGTGTTCATTTGCCCAAATGAGGACTTCTGGAACATAATGGAAAAAATGGGGTCCAGATTCTTCTATCCCATTGTATATTGTCGTGCCATACAGGTTTTCCTAATCTGAAAATCCAAAATGCTCCAAGTTCCAAAACTTTTTGAGTGCCAACAAGATGCTCAAAGAAAATGCTCATTGAAGCATTTCACATTTCAAATTTTCAGATTATGGATACTCAACTGGTTCTGCAAATGTTCCAGAAGCTGGAATTCGAAACACTTCTGGTCCCAAGCAGTTTGGATAAGGGAAGCTCAACTTGTATTACTTTCAGCCTGCAGCATAAGTATAATTAGCATGTTCTATTTCCAGGTTAGAATTATAGGCCTCAGACTACAAAGGAATTCATTTATCCAGCCATCATTTTTCCAAGAGAGGCTCATATTTTTTCCCCAAAGTAATAAAAGATGGAATACATTGAGCCTACAAAAATTATCCACATCCTTTATATATTTATGTGTGTAATTAATCCTTTAGCACCAGAGTTTTAATGTCCTTGAGCACCTTCACAATTTCCAAGCTGGATCCACGAGCAATCTATAGCCTGGTTTGAGAATGTAAGAGGAGTTGCCAGAAAAAAACCTCACTTAGAACTTAGAACCAGGCATGGATATTTTTGAATGGAGAAAACTGCCCTTTGGATCAATGTCAAGACCCAAGGCATCCTTTCAGCACATTGTTAATATTACTTGGTCAGAGAATGACCACAGAAGGGAAAAAAACAACCTTGGGAGTTGTTTATACTATCAGTAAAGTTGCTCAGCAGCTAACAATAGAAAATAAAGCAAACCAATGCTGTTATTGACTAAGATTTTTCTTAGAACAGTTTAACTGTCCACTTTTCATGAAGAGAAGGCCTAAGAACTTTTATTACTGTTTCTCTCTGATTTGTGTTTTTCAGCAATTAGTAGTCTGTGTTGGGATAAACTAAAGTGAGAATGCCAGGTGGGAAGTATGGACTCATTTAGTTATATTAATAAAGCATGGCCAATATTTTCTATTCTTATTTCTACTGTGTATAGAAAACCACTTTTTGGCCCCTTTGAGTACCAATTTAGTAGTTCTCTGGCTTATTTCCTAATAGTTAGTGAACCTTTACTGGTATTCTTTTCTCTCCCGTTTTCCCCCCTTCGTAGCCTGATCTACTCCTCTTCCCTCCAGGTACAGAGTCCATGTCACCTCTGGTGTAGCCTTCTCCATCTCTTACCCCATGCCTATCTCCACCCCAGAATTCTTGCTTCTTCAGATGAAGGTCCTAAGAGGGTGAGAATGCGATGCACATGTGTCCCCCCTTCTAATGAGAAGAAAAGAAGAGAGGATGGGTGTGATACTAGACAGGCGAAGGTTTAACGTTGGAAACTGGGCTGCCTTGTTTTGAATTCTTCCTCTGCCACTCACTGTGTGACCGTGGGCAACTAACCTAACCTCTTTATTCTTTAGTTTCTTCCTCTGTCATTTGAGGACGTACTACCTGCCTCAGAGAGTTATCGTGAGGATTAAAGAAAATAGTGCATGTAACATATGGCGTAATGTAAAGGTTAAGAACATATACTCTGGAGCCAGACTGCCTGGGTTTGAATTCCTGCTTCATTACCTAGGCAGTCTTTCCATTCCTCAGACTTCTTGTCTGAAAAATGGAGATAAAAAAAATAGTATCTACTGTGTTCTCATTAAAAAAATAAAAACACTGCTATTGCGTAGGGTTGTTGAAAGAATTAACATTAATTAATATATGTAAATTACATACGCCAGTGTCTAGCAACTAGAAAACACTAAGTATTATTAAAAGGCTTAGATTAGTATCTGGCATAGATTGTGTACTCAGGAAATAGTTGCCATTTTATAGGGAATTCCTATTTTTCAACAAAATTGCATAAGTGGAAAGAAGAAAACATCTGAGGTTTAAAGATAGGAAAGCACGTTCGAAGTAGTATTTGTAGAACATAGGAACACTAGCTGACTGAAGGAACTTGGTAAGATTGCTGGGTAGCACTGAGGGTCCTTTTTAGTTTGGGGGCCGTACATCTGTGTTCAGCAACTTAGTCAAATGATTTTCCTTCAGCGATAATTACCTGCCAGGTTCAAGCCTAGATAAAATTGATGGTTGTTAAGTTCAGGGTTGCAGTTTTTGTAGGCAGACTCAACCAAGGGGATTGATATGACAAGTTCTGAAACCTAAATTGTATAGATTGGGAACTAAAGGTGAGAATTCAGAAACAGGGAAGTGGAGAGTCAATGTTTATTGGTTCCATTGGGGTCAAATAATTGTATGGTGGAGATATTTGAGCAAGCAAATTGAAAAGATAATAGTGTCTGTTCAAAAAAATGGGGCATTACAATTAGCCATTTTGGTGGTGGTAGAGCAGTTTCAGGTGACGATACCAGCAAGTTAAAACATTTGTGTTAAAAATCTGAGGGCTGGACTACAGAGCATAAAAAGAGAATTGTTTGTAATACATCTAACAAAGGCTCATATCCAAAATTAATAAAGAACTCCTACAGATTATTATCAATAAAACCAGTCAACCTAATAGAAAATGGGCAAAGGATTTGCAGACTTTCACAAAAGAGGATATCAAAATGTCCAATCAACATATGAAAAGGTGATCAGTTTCATTAATCATCAGGAAAATGCAAATTAAAGCCACAGTGTGATATCACCACCTCCCACTAGAATAGTTTAAAAGGATAATTCTAAAAACAGCTAGAATTCCTATACACAGTGAATGGGAGTATGTTAGAACAGCCACTTTGGAAAACTTGCAGTATTATTAAGGTTGAAAATGCACATATCGTTGACCCAGCAAATCCACTTCTAGACATATATGTACACCCAACAGAAATGCCTTCTTGTGTGTACCAAAAGATGTGTTAATAAGAATGTTCACAGAAGCATAATTCTTAATAGCCAAAAACTGAAAGCAGTTCAAATAAATTCTGTGTTTATACTATGGAATAAGAATGGATAAATTACAATATGTATGTGTGTTACATAAGTATTTGTAAAGAAGTCAGACACAAAAGAGTACATATTGTATGATTCCATTTTTTAAATTAAGATCAAAAATGGCAAAATTGAGCTATGGAGTTAGAAGTCAGGACAGTGGTGACCTTTGGCAGGGGAACAGTGACTGGAGTGGGCCCCTAGGGTACTCCTGGAGTTTCTTGATCTATTTGATGGTTACATAGGTATACTTTCTTTGTGAAAATTCATTTTGCTTTATGCATATGATTTGCACATTTTTATCTGTAGTTAAACTTCTGTTTTAAAATTGCGTTAGATCAGAAGGCTTGAGAATTTTGGAAATGATAGTTCAATTTTTCCACTTTCCAGATCTCCCTAGAATGAAAGATTTCATACTTTTTCAAATACAGGTGTTCACTACAAAAAGAGAATTTACCAGTCTGGCTTCTGACCTTCTTAAATTGTCTTCAGGCAGGGCAGTAAAGAACTCTTAAGAGAAACAAGTAAGTAGCTTGGGCAGCATCCTTTGAAATAATGATTAGTTTTCATTTATTCTGTCACTTCACATACACTATGACAGGTTGCATGGACTACATATAGAACTGTGGTTTGCAGCTTGTAGAATCAATCTTTTAAACATTTCTGAGAGTGATACACTGTCACCCCACAGATCAGATCTGGTGGTTTTAAAGTTTGAAGAGAGTTTTATATGATCCAGCTGTGAGATTTAAGAGGCAAGTTTGAAGGTGCTTGAATGAGCATTAGTCGTAATTGAGGCTTACTATTGCTTTGACTGCATGTTGCTGTCTGTGATGCTGGTTTTGTAACTTAGTGAATTTCATCTTTGAATGGAATTTGTTTTGTTTAGTCTGCATAGTGCCCAGATTGATGACTGAAAACCTTACACTTTCACAAAACATTGCTTTATAGTTCTTCCCTTTTCTGCTATTTTTATATCACATGAATCATTGCACATTTAAGCCATCTGCAAGGCTTGAATGGAATGAGATAAAAAGCTGCCATCACTTAGATTGACACTTGAAAAGCTGGTATTCATTTGGAGTTTATTCCTGATGATCCTTTATATTTTAAAGTTTCAAATTTCATTTCAAGACGGTTGCTAACATCTCTGAGCCAAAAATGTTTCTGATTCACTGTTTGTTTTAGCTGAGCATTGGGTCAAAGGGAGAAGATCATCCTGTGTCATCCAGAAGAATCTGCTAGGGACTCAGGTCTGTCTCAATTGAGATAATAAGAACAGCAAGTTCCACTCCTGTTTTAAAAGTATGTTGATTTAATCAGCTCAGGAAGCCATCCGGTTTGGCATGTACTTCATAGGGAATATTAAAAACATATAGTTCTTAAATTGCCAGATGAAAACTTTAAAATAAATGTCTTTTTGCATGCCTAGAACGTGTCACACGTGTTAGATATTTGTCAAACTGTTTCTCAACATAGCAACTTCTTTGAGGACTTAGTAAAAAATAATTAGATAAATGTGTGCCTGGGATGTTGCAAAAGAGATTCATGATTAAAAATGCAACCCACATTCACTTACACCCCTTTTCTATGGATATATACAAATATAGCATGTATATGTTATGTAGTAGATTAGTCAAAGTCCCTTAAAGCCTTTCCCAACAGTTAATTCTCTAAATGTAACTTTAGGCTGAGCCCGTGGCGCACTCGGGAGAGTGTGGCACTGGGAGCGCAGCAGCACTCCCGCCGCTGGTTCGGATCCTATATAGGGATGACCGGTGCGCTCACAGTGCTCACTGGCTGAGCGCGGTGCGGCCGGTCTCAAAAAGGACTAAAAAAAAAAATAAATGTAACTTTACTCTGGGCTACAGAAGGATGGGCTCCCCTGTTAGCTCAAATTAGATAAGTCAGAGAGGAGAGTACAGATGTGTTCAGAGTAAGAAGTTTCTTCAGTTTTCAGGCAAATTGCCTATGGTCACTAGGTTTCCTCTCTTCATAAATAATATCATTATAATACTTTGGCCACCCAATAGTCATAAACTCTAGAACTATACAGGGAATGAAACATTAAAATATTTCCTTATTTCATTTCCTTGAGAGAGCCTGAGATGGTAGACCAAAAAATGCAGTGACCTCCACAACTAAGTACAACAAACTCTTTATTTTCATAATAGAAAGATCTCAAAAATAGAAAGCTCTACTAAGAATCCAAGAATAAAGGTACTATTTTTACATCTTCACTTATCCTAATGTGTCTCCATGAGATATTGGGCAAGTACTTTGTGTTTCTGTGTCTGTTGTCTCCCATTTTGCTAATGTATGATAAATATTCAAAAGACCTAAATTTTGTTTGTAGACTCTAGCATTTTGAACATAGATAACATCTTTGGTTTTTTTCTCTTTGAAAGGACAACTATTATTTTTGTTTAAACATGCACTGTTTGGGAATTATTGCAGCGGGGAAGGCCTTTAATTATTTTTCATAATTCTTGTGAAATAATTATGGTTATTTTTCATTCAGTGTCGTTATTTCTTTGCTTAGCAGACAGAAGGTGGAGCACAGACAGACGGCCAGCAGTCACAGACACAAAGTAGTGAAAATTCAGAGAGTAAATCTACCCCGAAACGGCTGCATGTCTCTAATATTCCTTTCCGCTTCCGGGACCCTGACCTCCGACAGATGTTTGGGGTAAGTCTCAGAAGTCCTATTATAGATTTTACAATTAAAATAGAATTTAATCTACCAGATGTGTCATTAGTCATGAGTGCCTTAGGATAAAACTACAGACTGATTAAGATCCTGAGGTCAGTGAATATTTTCATCAGTTTTCAGAAACCTTTTTTTTTAAAAATTACCCAGTCTACTCTAGACATTAGCGTCACAGGTAGTTGCACACATAAAGTGACCTTGCACCCACTTTGCTGGGACTGAGGGGTTTCTTGTGACGTGAGACTTTCAGTGCTAAAGCCAGTATGAGAAGGTCACTCTACTCACACACTAAACTTAGTAAACATATGACCAGTATGCTTAGTTTCGCCTAAAAGAGCAAACATACACATTCTTTTAGAGCAGTGTTTTCTAAACTTGTCTTCACATTGGAAATCACCTGGAGAGCTTAAAAAATACTGTTGCCTGTGTCCCATACCCAAAGGTTGTGATTTACAGGGCCTGGTGTGTGGTTTGGGCTCAGGCATTTTTACAAAATCACTAGATGATTCTCATGTGTAGATAAGTTTGGGAACCACTGCTTAATGATCCTGTGACATTCTTCTTTCTTTGCCTTCTATGTAGGCTCAGCCTGAGTTCAAATTCTATTTTTATGTGAACTTGGGAAATTCATGAAACCTCTTTGAACTTGAATTTCATATCTACAAAAATAGAAAAAGTAATCTCTACCTTTTAGTGTTAGGAATTAAATGAAATAATATCTGTGAAAGCAGATCGTATCTCAGTAATTTGTTTTAATTCCTTGCTCATACTTAACAGTGTCAAAACTGATATCTAAAATCAGGTATAGAGGGTTAGTTTGCTACCTCTGATGTGGTCCTTGAGCTGTTTACTTCCTCCCAAAAGCACCATCATGAAAACAAAGTATAGTAGGAAAGATTTCATTTGTTGGGAAGTAAATGGCTGCTGAAAGAGTCTTAAATTTTTTCTGAGCCTGTTGTTGTTGCCTGTTTTAATTTGACCAAACTCTTAACTTGAGCTAGGACCGACAGATAATCAATAGTTTTTTTTTAACATTTTCATTAGGATAGCTGCCAAATGCTTTGTTAGAAAACCAGATACCCTTTTTTGAGTCTTGGTTGGGGCTACTTCATTATAAGACACTGGAGCAAAGTTCTGTCACTTATAGCTGACTTCCTAGATGTATTTTCCACACTGAAGAGAAGACCAGAGTTGAGATTGAATGATGTTCTTGTAGTACTTGAAGAGCTTTTACACAGAAAACGGCAACCAGCTGTTCTCCATTTCTATAGAAAAGAGAGCAACAGAAAATATAAAGGGCAGCATAAAGGACTTAGGTTACGTATAGGAAGAAACTTCCCAGGAATATGAATTATTAGGTTTTCTACTGAATTATTAAAGCTAATATGGAATCTTAGTCACTAAAAGTCTCTGAGAATGGAGTGCATTCTCATCTGTCAGAGGTGTGTTTTCTTCTTTGAGTCAGAAAAATAGTGTTTATTGAAGATCTGCCTAGGCCGGTTAATGATTTCTTGAAATGTATTTTGCCCTTCCCATAGGGCATAAAGTGCAAAAGAAATAATTTTTTCCTTGCGAGGGATACTTGGTTGCATTGTTTTCTTCCACATGGTTAAGACCTGTCACTGAGAACGACAGTTGCATTGGTAAGAGAAGAAATTCCATGTTCCATTTTATTAGCTCTGTAAACTTGACAAATAGCTTCTTTCAGACTCTTTCTTAACTATAAGTGGAAGGCAATCCTTACTCCAGAAGTATGTTGTAAGAATGCATTACTAAATGTAAAATGAAACAAACTCCAGAGCACCATGCAAATCTTAGTTTTATAGGATAGGAATAGAAATAAAATGAAATGTCCTACTATTTAAAATATGACAATTTCCTCCCTTCTTAATTTTTCTAATTTTCTGTTAAACGATGAGACTGGAATCAAGCCCAGATGTCTTACAGTAGAAAATTTGGGTTCTTACTATATATTTTCTTCTAATGCCACATACCTGATTATCTTAGTACATGTTTTTTGATTAAGGTAGTAATGATTCAGTCCAATGGAAAAGCATGATTTCTATTTTGCTCTTTTCATTTTTCAGTTTTTTTCACATTTCCCATACTCTGGTTTGAAATCCAAATGGAATACATAGTTGGGTATGAATCCAGTACTCAGAGGGAAGTGTGAACCAAAAATATATCTGGAGATTTACTGCACATACTTTCAATTCAGTTTATTCAAGTATTGATTAAAACGGTTTTATCCCATTAATACCTCCCTTGCTATTTAGCTACGTAACAATAGTTATTTAAGCTTTGTGTCTTTAGCTTTGTTTTTCCAAATGTTAAATTATTTAAATAATTACTAAACAGTTGTTTAGAATATTCTTGATGTTCACTGCAGAAAGTGGCAAATAAATGGAATCATCCTTAGTGTCAAAAAATGTTTAAGCATGATGGAATAGCATGTAGCCTATAGAAATAGTAACACAGATATACATTTATTGAATTGGATAGTTGTTCATAGTCTATTGCCACATTAAAAAATAAAATTAAACAGTATGTGGCATGTATCTGATGTCTATAGGGAAAGCCTGGAAGGCTGTGTACCAAAATGTTAAGATGGTAGGATTTCAGATGATCTTTATTTTCTGTTTGCCTTTTCCTTTTTGTTTATATTTTCTAATTTTTGTACAATGAGTATGATTTACTTGTATAAATTTTTAACAGGTAGGGCAGGAAAAACAGCCTTCAGTAGTATATTATTCTACCTAGTAGGATTTACATGGATATTTCAGAAAGTTCATAGAAAGATTTGTATTAACCTTTAATTCTATTTTTTCCACAAACTTTTTGAAGTACCTTTGTACTTCTTAAAAGTGAGACATTTTGGGCCGGCCCGGTGGCGCACTGCTATAGTGCACCGCTTGGGAAGCGCGGCGGCGCTCCCGCCGAGGGTTCGGATCCCACATACAGACCGGCCGCTCACTGGCTGAGCAAGGTGCGGGAGCAACACCAAGGGTTGCGATCCCGTTGCCGGTCCCGGTCCGGTCCGGGCGCAACACTGAGGGTTGCGATCTGATGCCGGTCACGAAAAAAAAAAAAGACAAAAAAAAAAGGAAGAAAAAAAAAAAAGTGAGACATTTTAAAAATTAGAGATGTTGTCAGGAAAATCCCCAGTTGTTGTCCATGGGAAGAAGTATATAATAGGGTAACACTGTGAATATCTTCGGATAATAGCTTCCACAGATAGGGGTGGATAATGCATGAATTGAGAGAAAGGAGTGAAAAAAGAGAAACTATCAGCTCAGTGATGAGGAAAAATCATAAACTGGTATTGGAACCTACCAACAAATAGAAACATGGAAGTTGGGTAAGTAGTGTAAAGAAAGAGGAGGGAAAAAAAACTATTACTTTTTCAGAAGAAGATGAAGTGTGTGGATAAAAAGCTGACCATAAATAAATGTTTTTATTTCTGTCTCTGCAGCAGTTTGGCAAAATCCTAGATGTAGAGATAATCTTTAATGAACGTGGCTCTAAGGTAAGCTCCATTTCAATATCAAGTATGCTTGGTTTCTTTTTGAGTTTTATTTTTACATATTAAGTATTCAGAAAACATAAGGTGTTTTTCAAGCCTGCGTAGAAGTATCCCAAGTATCCACCTTGGGTTAGATTATCTCTAAAAATATGCTACCACATGGCCAAACTTTATCCTAATGCTTAAATTGGGAGGGTGCCTATGGGATAAGAAGCAGAGAAGTTTGAAGGGAGAGTGTGGCAGTAAGGAAGTAGGATATAGGAGATGATAGTCCTTTATCAGCCTTAAATTTGGACTAAAGTTTTCTTATTTTAAAGGAAGAGAGAGAAGACTGAAAAACATGAAATTCTATGCAAATTCTATTCTGAATTCTATCTGAACAGTTCAGCTTTTTAAAATCCAACTTCAAAATGGCATATGGAGGGCCGGCCCAGTGGTGCACTGGAGAGTGCGCCGCTTGGGAGCGCGGCGGCGCTCCCACCGAGGGTTCGGATCCCATGTGGAGACCAGTTCCCGCTCACTGGCTGAGCGTGGTGCGGGTGCAACACCGAGGGTTGCGATCCCGTTGCTGGTCCCCAGTATGGGCGCGACACCGAGGGTTGCAATCCCGTTACCGGTCAGTAAAAAAGACAAAAAGGAAAAAAAGAATGGCATATGGAGAACAAATTTAATGTTTCAGTTATTCAGTTGACTTGCTCCTCTCTCATTTGAATAAATTTTGACAAGGCTTAATTAAGCACAGTGAGTATTGACTCAGGAATTCACTATGATCTGATTTCCTCCTTTAAGTTATGCCCAGATAGCAAGCTTCAGGATGTCAAGTCAGTGTCGAGTCACTCAAATTATAAATACAGCGAGTTCGGTTTCTTTGTCATAAAAGTGAAAGTAGTATCTGGACAATTTGATGTATGTATTCTCTTCTAAATGTGTTCTGTATAAAAACTGAAATTTTTAATTAAAATATATTTTCTCCTGTTAATTTTCTGTTTTAAATTCCCAGTCTATATGTTTTAGAATTTCTGTGTATTAAAATAAGCAGCAGTGTTTTTAGGAATGAGAGAATGGCAGTCTTAAATGGTTTTGTGAAAAAATATTTGATGAACTGAATTTTAGGAGGTTTTATTTGAAAGTTTTCTCCTGGCTCAACAAATGAAATGTATACCCCATCAAAACAATCAGCCATGGCCAAACCTGTAAATATTTACCTTGCTATTACTACGTTCTACTTGCATTTTTAGGTTTGAGAAACTTTTTAATTAATTTTTATTTGGTTGTCTCTGCCGAATTTTGAAAATAGCCCTTGGCTACTATTAAATCAGAATGTAATTTGAGGAAAAGCTAATAAATGAGTTAATATTTACCTCTGTTCAATTTCCTCCTTCAAATTCACCATAGTTTGGGAATTGATAACATACGTATACAGAGTTATATATACTTCCTGCCCATATGTATACTAATACAAACGTATGCACCATTTTAATGCTCCTGATTATTATTCCCTTCCTTTATAGCATGTCTCAACACTAAAAGTGTTTAATTCTGATATAACAATTATTTGTTAATTATTAAAGAGGTAATTATACTCTAAGCTTCCAGTTTTCAGTTAAAACAAAAAAAATTAATATGCTTATATAGAACTTGCTTCAGCACATAACTTGGTAAGTATTTTTAAAGTAAAATCTATTTAAACTGCAACCAGTAAAACTATTTATGTTTGTAATTTCCTCATAATGGATTTCTATTACTTTGTTTTATATTTTTCATTTATTTTTTTGTGATCTTTTTAGCTATATGGTTGGAAAATGACAGTGGTTTAGAAGATGGGAGGCATGAGAATGTAGAATAAACATGTGAAGATTGTTGACCACAGTGTTTATCTAAAGAAGTAGTTTAAATACTTTTGTTTTTAAGTGTATGCACTTAAAATATTCTTATCTAGACTCTAATAACTGGAAGCCCAATATAGTTTCGTCAGGTATCGAGGACTTGCTCGTTACTTAGAAAATAATTTGACTGAATTATTGTGAAGCAAAGGAAATTGATCTTTCTTAAGGCTTCTCTCATTGACTTCAAGGATTTGCCTACTACCAAAATTTTTTTAATTTACTCAATCAAATTTCTTCTTCCATGTAATTTTCATCTTAAAATAATGACGCAGCCTTCCTTTTTTCTTTGGGAAATCTAAAAGTATATGCAGCTTCTCCCAGCATGATGCGGTTCCTCACTGCCCCCTTTTTCCTTTGGGCTGCTAAAGGGTACACGGACTGTGTACTAATTGCTAAATATTTTTAAAACAAAATGCAGAATTCAGAATTGCCCTGGATCTACCTTCAAAATTTTGTTATCATCCGTTGACCTTCTTAACTGTTAACCTATAGTTCTTTCCTGGAATGGGTTTCCCTGGAACTGTTCTGCGGCTCCAATAGAGATTTATTTTGGAGTCAAACCCATAGATGCAACTTCTGGGATCCACCTAAGATAAATTAATGAGTACTTTTTGTGAATTAAATTTAGTTTCTCACTTCCTTTATATGTTTGATGTTGACTATGAAATTATAATGTGTCTTGAAAAGAATCAGAGAAAAGGAGACTTTGATCCCATTGTTTAGTTAAGAGTTGCTCTGTGACTTAAACAGAGGACTTTTCTGTACAGAAATTAGCTTCATTGATTTTTTTTTTTTAAAGCAGTAGTGGAAAAACTAGTCACAAAATAATTCTGAAATAAGCAAAAACTACATGTAAAACAGTGTTTAATCAAACTGCTCCAAAACAAAAAGCAACTCTTTACCATATCTTATTTTTTATAATGAGACTGTTGGCCCAGAACTCTAGAATTTACGTATTTGAAAACATAAGTTAGCAGTGTTACGCTGCCATGCCGACCCCCTTCCCTGCCTGTCAATATTTTACCTTTTCCAGCTTGCGTAGAGTAGAATTACGGTGCTCCGGAAAGTAGTTGTTTCTTTGTTGTTGACTATTTTCCTTTTTTCTTCTTTGACTTTTATATTCCAGATTTGACTTACCTAGATTAAAGAATGAATATATATCATATACATTCACACACATGCATACATATATATTTAAATTATTTCATCTAATTTTTTTTTTAGTTGTCTTTTTACTCCCTACTTCTTTGTAAAAAAAACAAAGTCAGCTGCATCTTATTTTCTATGATTAATGGAAACAAAGACTGGCCTTTTGAAAATGCACAATTAGGATATATGATGGAAAATGATACCTCTGCCGAAAAATTAACTAATTTACTGAAGTAGAATCTAGAAAATGATTATATGAGTATATATAGCTTTTGATTCTCCAAATTTCACCAGTATTGACAGATTATTGACACAAATAATAAGTGAATGCCTAGGCAGAGTGGCCATATGTCCTGGTTTATCCAGGATTGCCTCAGTTTGTACCTCTTGTCTTAGCATATTCATTAATAATGTTCCCTTTCTTCCTTAAAGTGTCCCAGTTTGAGCAATAAACTATAATGTTATTCCTTATAGATCCTTTGAGTAACAACTTAAAAAGACCCCTTTAAAAGGAAAGGATGGTACTTAATGAAAAGTAGAAAAAAAAAACATAATAGTTTCTTAAAAATAATAATCACTACTAATATTCTCATGTATTTCCTTTCCATCTTTCTTTCTCACATAGAATCTTAAACAAAACCCTAAATAAAGGTCACCTAGTTCAACCCCAAGCATTCTTGATCTTTCATTCTCTGCTGGAGACTTTTAGTGACTAAGAACTTGTCACTTTTCGAAAATTTATTTCATTGTTGAACTTCAGACTTTCCACCATCCTATTCACTATCACCTGGCCACGTAACAGTTTTTCATGGTAATTATCAAGCTTTTTAGATAAAGGAATACACAGCCACTAGCATTTATATTTTCCATAAGGTTTTGTCAAAGTACTTTTGGTACGGTTGTCTCTTGAAAGGACAGTGTTATAAATACTGAATATGTAGAAGCTCTTCCCTCCTCTGACAGTGCCAATTATTAAGTCCACTAAAGGACTGCGTAATACAGCACAGCAACGATTACTGAGATTTCTAGCAAAGTTTTAGTTAACATGTTCTCATTACTTCTCTCAGGTGGATTTCTGGAATGATAGGGATTTGGGTTTAAGTCAGGCTTAAATTTAGTCTTGAATTAGGGAAGATAAAATCTCTATTCCCATTCCTCAGACACAAATAATGTGCCATAATTTCTTGCCTTTTACCCTGGCTTTTGATTTCATGAAAAGGGAAATTATTTATTTCAAAGTATGGTCAAAATTCTTTCTTTGATGTCACACTAAGTAGGCCTTTGTGATTTTCAGTAAAATTTTGTAGATGATGCTGAAGTGAAATGTTTTTTATTATACTTAAAACTGAATTAACAGTGCATGTATTTTTTTCCAAAGGGCTTAGGTGTTTTTTGTTTTTTGATTTGGTTTTGTTGTTATTGTTGTTGTTGTTACCATTTTATAGGTTTTAGTTTTATTTTTCTTTTATTTATTTTTTAATTTCTGTGTTCTGGCCATACCCAGGAGATCCGTCTGCTTTTGATTTCTCCCCTAAAAGTTACATGGTAAATTTTCTTCCTCATTCTTCTGAGATGGAAAAATTCAAAGATTATACAAATTAAAAAAATATTTTAATGCTCATCCCATTGCTTGTTATTTATTACAGTCTGAGGCCAGACTAAAAAGGTGACAGTTACTTGGCTCTTATATGTCCTTAATGATGTTAAAGCAGGTAATGAAATTGCCAGCACACCTTGTAGAAGTTTTAACCACAACCGTATACCTAATAAACACCCCATTCTTCAGTTTCCAAAAGTAATCTAAGATGGCTGGTAAATCACTAATGTAACACTGGTGTATTTAAATTATTAATGTAGAAGGATTTGGGGGACTGAGAACCTTAGATAGGAGTATAAAGCATATAGACTTGCATTGTCCAGGACCGTGGCCACATTAAGCACTTGAAGTGTAAAGAGTCTAAACTGAGATGTGCTCTAAGTTTAAAATACACACCAATTTCAGACTTGCACGAAAAAGGAGTGCTAAGCATCTCACTGATAATGTTTTTATCTTGATGCCATGTTAAAATGATATGTTGCATATATTGGGTTAAATAAAATATATTGTTAAAATTAATTTTACCTGTTTGCTTTTACTTTTTAAGTTGTGGCTATTATTAAATTTGAAATTATATATGTGGCGTGCATTATATTTCTGTCGGATAGTGCTGGTGTAGACAAACGTGTCAACATCATTTTTTAAATTAAAAATAAAAGTTTATGTTTTTATTAATAAGAGTTTAGATAACAAAAGTTCATCTTCTTACATATCTGAAATATTTCCTTCTTTTAAGAGTTTGAGATTAAATCTATTAAATCTAATTGTTATAGCTTATATAATCTATTCGTTATATATTACACCTGTGTAGACTGGTTATGTTTCAGTGTTTGATAACATTGTATGATCACTTTGAATCTGTTCTAAGGAAGATGTGTTAGATTTAAACATAATTTTATTAACTTCTTTTTTTTCAAAGTAAGAGATGAGAATAATCAAACAATGTCAATTAGATTTCTAAGAATAAAGGAACATTAAAACATGATTTCATGTAGGCAGAATTTCCTTTTGGTAACTTTTAAGCCTCGATAATCTGTGAATATCCTTAGCATAGTTCCTGGCACCTTTTCTAAAATGCTAAATTTTATTGAAGACATAATACACTAAAAAAATTTAAGCTCTGAGTTAATATTATTGAAAGTGAATTATAAATGTGACAGATAGGGAAGCATGAAGTTTAGGTTGATGGAAAATTACCTTTTTAAAATTTTAACATGAGGGAAAAATATTTAAGAACAATTCTCTGAAACTGCTGGCCACTTCTCACCTTCCTAATCATGGACTTTGATTTTGAGAGGTGTATATTAATTTTCTATTGCTTCTGAGCAAATTACCACAAATTTGGTGGCTTAAGACCACATATTTATTGTCTTACAGTTCTGGAGGTCAGAAGTCTGTAATGGGCCTCACTAGGCCAAAATCAAAGTGTTGCATTTTTTCAGGAGACCATAAGGCACTTCCTTGCCTTTTCCAGCTGCTAGCAGCTGCCCACATTCCTTGGACAGTAGCCCCTTTTTGTCATCAGCGCCAGCAATGGCCAGTCAAGACTTTCTCAGGCTGCTTTTCTCTGATTCTGACTCTTGCTTCTCCTTTTCATTTATATATTGATTATGTTGGGCCCACCCGGATTATCCAAGATAATCTCCTTGTCTCGATATCATTAACTTACATCATATCTGCAGAACCCCTTTTGCCATGTAAAGTAACATATTCACTTGTTCTGGGGATTAGCACGTGGACAATTTTTGGCAGTGGGGGTGGGGAGGTGGGGGGAGGTGGGGCATTATTCTGCTTACCAAAAAGTCTTTATCTTCAAAGGTAGAAAGAAATCCTCTTACCTCTGTGTTTCATATTAGAGAGTCCCAAAGCATCAGTGAGGTCTTCTTCCTCCTGTTATCCTAGGAAAAGATGCTTGTAATGGTTGCCTTATCTTTATATCTTTGGTGTCTTGATTAGCATTTCCTTTGATGTGTAAGCACCTTTCTTTATAAAACACTGTAAAAATATTTGAAAATGAAATTTTGTTCCAGAATATTAAAATCATTACTGAAAAAATTTACACAAGTAGACATTAATGTTAAACTTTGTCATCTGCTTACTGTAAAATTTCAAAGCCTGTGATGCCATCCTCCATTTTTTTGGATGCAGTTATTGTGTCACTGATGTTTTGTCAACACATTCCAGAAAGGAAAGTTATAGAAGACACTTAGCAATTAGAATTGAAAAAGAAAATTGGAAGGATTTTAGGACTAATGTAGTTTAGTAAATAGAGAACTGAACTCAGATTTGCGAGGCTTAATTTCTGATTTCTGACTTCTTAATTTCTTAATTTCACCACTAGCTGTATATCTTTAGGTACTTAACCTCTGTTGGACTCAGTTTCTTTATTTTCGAAATGAAACCAACAGATCTATTCTTTCTACCTTGTGTTTGTTTTTAAGAAAAAACAAACTATACTATATATATATATATAGTATGTGGGTGTGTAGATAATAAATAGGTAGTCGTAATGCCAAAATCAAAAACCTAGTCATTAATCTCCACATAAATTAATAGTAATCCACTTATTAATTTAAGATTTATTAATTTAACCAAAGGCATATAATTTATGTTTGTGAGAACCAGTTAGAATATAGCTTATAATGCTTCTGAAGTGTGATATAAAAACCGATTACTGAAACCTTTCTTAAAAGGTTTAATTTTCATATTGGAAGATTCTCCAGGATTGGAGAACTGGCTGTTTGTCTTCAACAGACACTAGTCTAATTAATTGTTAACTTGCCCTTGTATACCTTTAGGAGTCAAAGTGGCTGTAACATGTAGATGTCAAAATTTGTTTTTGAAAATATGTTCCTGTTGATATTTTTGACAAATTTATACATTCTTCAGGAGAGTATTAATGAAAATTAGTCATAATATTTCATCCCAACCAACATACATTTTAAAATTTCTGTCAGCTTAGCATTGCACTTTCTAGGGTATTTGTGGTGGCATCCAAATTGTGGGCAGACCAGGCTCTCCTGAGCCACGGCGTGGGGGCCGAGATCCTTGTCCGTGCACGAGCAACCAGCCCAGCGACGACCACCAAGCCACCGCAGGAGGAGCCCTGGGCTCTCCCGAGCAGGGGTGGTGGGGGGCTGAGGGTCTCATCCACACACCTGCCCCTCACGCTCAACCAGCCCAGTAATGACCAGCAAGCCTCAGCAAGAAGGGCCCCGGGTTCCTGAGCTGGAGTGGTGGGGGGCGAGGACTATTGCCACACCCCCTTGACATTTACACCTAGCCCAGCAATAACCAAGCTACCACTGGAAGCCCACGGGTCTCCTCTTTGGGAATGTGGGGGATGTCACAGGCCTCAATCCCACCCCTCCTCCTTTCTTCTTCCATCCCATTTCCTTCCCCTTTCCCCTCTCCCTCTTCCTCTCCCTCCCCACTGCTCTACAACAACATCATAGAATGTAAAAAATAATATTAATAAAAATTTTTTAACAAAAGGTTGGAAGAAGTCAGAAAAAAAAATTGTGGCAGAGATAATCCATTAGAATCTTCCAAATGTGGGCCGGCCCGGTGGCGCACTGGAGAGGGCGGCGCTCCCGCTGAGGGTTCAGATCCCATGTGGAAACCGGTTCCCGCTCACTGGCTGAGCGCGGTGCGGGCGCAACACCGAGGGTTGCGATCCCGTTGCTGGTCCCCGGTACGGGCGCAACACCGAGGGTTGCGATCCCGTTGCTGGTCCCCGGTACGGGCGCAACACCGAGGGTTGCGATCCCGTTGCTGGTCCCCGGTACGGGCGCAACACCGAGGGTTGCGATCCCGTTGCTGGTCCCCGGTACGGGCGCAACACCGAGGGTTGCGATCCCGTTACCGGTCAGTAAAAAAGACAAAAAGGAAAAAAAAAAATCTTCCAAATGCTACCCATCCATATAATCATTTAGAATGCTGAATAATCAGATCCTTCAAAAACGATGGAGTTGCCTTTATAAAACCTTTTTATCGAGCATGCACACTGTTCACCATCTCAGTTAAGAACATGTTTTGAAAATAGAGGAATGCTCATGGTATTAAGCAGTAAGACAGAACTTTAGTAAGAATAAAGAGTTCTAGGTTATCCTACAATGGAATGTTTACTATTGGGAAGTGAGGACTTTCCAGAAAATTTTTAGAATTTACCACTTTTACTGTAAGTGCCAATCTGCTTGTTTAAAATTGTCATTGAAGGGAAGTCATAATTGACTGACCACTGCTTAGCGTGATATTTTTATTTGCTTAGAAAAGCATGAATGTTCTCCTCTTTCATACCTGCTACCTATAGAATTATATATCAAGATTATGCCTTAAATTATCTTGTTACCAAAGGAATTAATGGTGATATAAGCAATAGGCAAGTGGGGCTAAAATGATTAGATTTCCTAAAAAAATCTCATTATACAGTGTTTGAACCTGAATATCAGATTTCATATAGCAGTTGCTGGGGAATAATAGATTTGGGATATCAGAGAGTCAATTTAATTAGGTCTTTTTTAGTATTACAGAAAGGGGAATGTACATTAAATTAGCAGCATGGAGGAAGGACATTTAAAAATGTTCAGATTCTTGGTTGAATAGTTTGATCCGAGTAACTTTATACCTTAATTTTGGTCTGGCCTCCCATGCTTTATGTTTTATTTTATTATTGTCATTATTGTTGTTAATTAAATTATCATCATTATTATTATTACAGTTCTTTACCGATTTATTGGATTTAATTTTCCTTTACAAAATATGCATGGACCAAAAAATGTGACTTTGGGAGAGTATTGCTGAGTTGTTGCTGATGTCAGTTTCATTCTGTGATATTTTTTCTATTTACCAAGAGATCAGTATTTTAATATAACGATGTGCATGTTTTCCCCCCTTTTCCCGCTGCATGCAGGGATTCGGGTTCGTAACTTTCGAGAATAGTGCTGATGCAGACAGGGCCAGGGAGAAATTACACGGCACCGTGGTAGAGGGCCGTAAAATCGAGGTGCATGTCTTCAATAATTCAATTTCTGGTTTATATTTTTATTTATCTTCTTTTGTATTGCCTCACTTATTTCACATTTGGAACCCTGTCTTGTTTGTGTGTGCGTGCACACATGTATGTGTGTTTGTATCTCTGTGTTCTTTACCTTCTTGCACTAAAATGTGTAAAAGTAACACTTCTATCAGCCTCCCTCCCAGTTTTGGTTGTTCAGGGGTTTTAATTTTGATTTTATTGTGTGCCCGTGTATGTTTGGTTTTCAGTTACTTTTTCCTCCTCCAAAATGTTCATCCTTCTGCTCTCTTGATTTTTTTTCCTTTGCTTCAGTTTGTGAGACTCTGAATTTCTGTGATCAAGCCTAAACAAAACTAACTTTAAAAATGTCTAAAAACTATCCAGTTTATAACATTGTGTTCTGTAATGAATCAAGTTGCCAGCCAATATCCTCTTTCTCTTAGGAGGCCAGTTCGCCTCCATGTGCATGTGAGAAGCACGGAATTGAAGATTATAGAGGTTGTGGGGAGGGAGGAAAAAATCCAAAACTCATGAAGCTTTAAAATATATCTAATACCAAGAATTTTAACAATTAATTCTTAAATTTTCACAGATAAAAATCTTCAAACAGGGTTTGATAGCTGGCTGGCGAATATACTGTGATTGTGATTGTGTCAGCCACGTGATGTTCACCAGCCCTTTTCAATAATGCATTGAAGGTTAACTGGCTCCTTTCTCCTGTCCCAATTTTTAAAAGTATTAAATATAAAAGCCACCATTTTGAGTAAGATGTCTGCATATTTTGCTTTTTCCCCCCCCTTTCCAATGGTTTAGCATTTAGGGCCCTTCACTTGACTCACTCTTTCCATGGTAACTATACACAATGCTGGCGATGGTGCCCGTTGGCGGTAAGTGAAACAGAAGCACTAGAGAAGAAGCTTTTAAAAATGTAATTACAAAACAATTAAATAAGAAAGAAAAAGTCCATCTGCCATCTCACATTAACACTACGAAATGTGATTTGAGTTGTTGCTCTTCCTTTCCCTTTCCCCTCTTATTTTCGGTGCTGTTGAGTAATGCCGCCTGGACTGTGGATGTACATATTGTTTTGCAGCAGTCTGAGCTGTTTGATTACTGACTCCATGGTGACTTTTCCCCCTTGCACATCTTACTCAGAGTTACTGAACTCTAGTTTGGCTGGTTTTATTAATGCACTATACCTGCCCCTACTTCCTTTTCTACTTTTCCTCTTTTCCAAACCTTTGTTTGTGGCTCTGAGTGTTCTTTCTTTGCCCTTGACAGCTCTCTTTCCTGCCTGTGACACCCTTCCTGACTTCCCTCTTTCCCTACCTAATTGCTCTCTTTACCCAAGTTCTTGCTTCTGTCCTTTTCCCTATTCTTCCTTCCCCATCCATCCCTTCTCTCTGTTACATGCAGCTGTTGGTCTCTTTTGCTGACTGGTGGTTTCTGATTGGTTCTGGCCATTTTTCCTTTTAAGTGCTTGGTTGCATTCTGCTCTAGCAGCTGTTTAAGCTCTTGCTGCGTTCTAATCCTTGTCTGTGAGAACCTCGATCTTCACCTTCTCCTTTTCCAAAATTGATTGTTTTTTTCTTCCTTTTATTTGTGTGTGTGTGTGTGTGTTTAACTGCATGCTCTTAGTCTCACCATTGTTGTATCCCATTCTTTCTTTTTAAATGTGAAATGTTTATATTATTTGGTGAGTCAAACTAGAGTAAATGGAGTTTCCAGTTCTTTCCTCACATAGGAGGAATATCACTGTACAAATCTTAAAAGAGGTTTTTTAGTTCCAATTCTACCTAAAACTGGTCTTTTAAAACACAATTTTATCACTACACAAATTTAGCATAATGTAAATTCCAAGAGGCAAAACAAGGCATATTTATATTTTATAATTCTTTTTAAAATTGACATGTTTTATGACTTGGCAACACAGCATATAATTGATTTCTGTGGTGAGGCTTTACCCTCCTGGCAAGAGCTTTTGAGGCTCATTCTAGCACTGGGCTGCCGTATCCTGGATTCTAAGTTCCATTTGCCTTTTCTTCAGCAGCACCATCTTTGTAATACCTACTTACCCTAGCCCTGAAAATGCTTGCAATTATGCAGTTCTGTAATGAGGGTGGAGAGTACTACAAAACAAAAGAAAGAAACACTTTATTTTCTCAGTTCTTTTAAGGGCCTACTTTAAAAGTCTTCTAAAAACTTTATTCTTAAATGAATATACCATGTAGTCTAGAAAATTCAGAGTGATCCTGAAGACTGTCAACATGGGAATCTAAGTTCCTAGGTTTGTTTACTAACTTCAGACAGTAAAATCTCAGACAAGAATATCAAAAATGCTGAACATTAGGGCAGGTGAAATTGACAGATTTATTTTACCATCTTCCTGTAAGTCTGTTTCATAGACAACAGGCAAGCCTCTGTTTTATTAAAAACTTCAAAGTGTATTTGCAAATATAATTATTTCCTATTTTTTTCCCATATTTTCCTTAATGCAGAGACTACTCTATTTAAGAGATTGCCAAAGAATTTACAAATGTTTTTTCTTTGTAGTACTGAGTAACAAAGTGGCCCTAGTTTTCCATTTGGAGACCAAGAAACTACATTTTACTCTTGTTAACCTCATTTAATAATCACTTTAATTAAAATACTATATTTTATATATTTTATACTGCTATGTTATTTAAATCAATGCTCTCAGAAATTTACATTTTAAACTAAGTACTGTGTTATTGGTTGAGCAACTTAATGTTCCCTAATATATTCTACTTCCTCCCTGTCCCTTCTTCCTACTTGTTATCTTTAGGTGAATAATGCTACAGCACGTGTAATGACCAATAAGAAGATGGTCACACCATATGCAAATGGTAAGAATTTACATGTGATCTTCAGGAGGATGTTGTAACATGTGAATATATGAACTTTTTATAAACTTATAAGAATCTCTATTTCAATCTTACAACAATTTTTAAAATTTATGTTGAAGTATTCTCTTTACCCAGGAGACTATTTTATCTTTACAAATTAACGTTTTCATAGAATTAAGCTAACTTCTAGTTATTAAGGTGTTATGTTTTCAGTAAAGTTCATCTTCTACACAGTATAAACATGCCATTTGACGTTGCTTGTTGACCCAAATTCAGTCCCACTTGAGCGCCCTCTTTGTCAGCTCTGTTCTTTGTAGACTTGTCCATAGTACTACTGGATGCCACCACCTCTCAATTTTACTGGTGATTCTTACTCATCTGAACATGAGTGGAATAAGTTGGATGGATGTGTGTTTTAACCACTTTTATAATTCTGGGCTGCTACTTCCTTTATAGGGTCTAGAGGTAACCACCATGGGGTTGTGTGTGTATATATGTCATTTTCTATTCTATGATTACATGTTATATAGTAAGTTCTATAAATGTTTCTCAATGAGAAGGAAATTTTCTGTGAATAATTTGTCCTAACAAAAACAGAACTTTTACATCACTTGTCAAATTTAATCTAGCCTCACGTTCTCTAAAAGAGATGGAATATAATTTTAATCTGTAGTACAACTGTGGTTTTGCAAACTGTGTTCTATAGAGCCAACTTGGGGGAGAAAAAAGAGGAAACCAAATGGGCTGGGTCCTGAGGTCTCTGGCTCTACTTTAGTCGGAGCAACGCCTTATTGTCCGTTGTGTGTTTCAGGATTCTGCATAAGATTTTGTTTAGAATAAAAGGTGGAAGTTCTACTGCTTTTTTAAAAGTTTGAACCTAGTGTGCTATAGTGTGGTGGTATGTACTAGTGATATCTTAAATCAAGTAGAAATATATTAGTATTGAGTATATCCCATAAAGTCTTCAATAAACATATTTAACCCAGCTTTTCACACAGATGATACAAATTTATCAGCATAATTTGCATTTTTCAACCCATTTTATCAGTGGTAATATTCATGTGATACCACTGCCTCCCATTTTACGTCTTGTTTTCTTATTTTCACTGCTGTTACAAAAACAAGTTTCTGCAATCTTGATAAAAACCTAATGTAAACAAAATAAGGAGAGGCAAAATATGTCAGATTTTCTTTAGGTCCAAGGTAAATGGTGTGACAGAAAGTGCACCTAACTGGAATTCAGAAGACAGAAATTCAACTTCAACTTCTAGATTTGACTCTTTGTTTTACTCTGTGACAGTGGACCAATTTCTTAACCTGTCTAATTCTTTTTCCATACCTATAAACTGGTTACCACAGAATTTTAGCACCAGGAGATTCCTTAGAAATTACCGAAGCCCAACTGTCTCAGCTTATTATTTAGGAAATGAGATCTAGAGAAGAGTAGTACTTACTTAGAGTCACAGATGTGGTACCTATCTTATCGCTCTCTCTTTGGGTTTTGTGAAGGTCAAATGACATCTGTGAAAGTACATTGTAACTTGTACAGAACTAAATATACTCAGTAATAGCATATCGACATGCATCCATTGTATGGATTTAAATGGAGTGCTCAGGAAATAGTACCATTGGCAGGAAAGAAACAGGTCGTTTTTTAAAATATTGCTTTAAATTAGTATTCAAGCCTAATCAAGAAATCTGCTGTTTTTGTGATAAAGGTCTTAAGATGGGTATGCTGGGTGCCACCTGTTGAATTCTCACTCAGCATTTTAATTTATGTTGGTTGGAATCAATTTGTACAAAAACATTGCACAATATTTGTGTAACTTGCAGACATTTTACGTTGCAGAACATTTGTACTCTTAGGATTCAAGTAGGAATTGAACTCAAATTTTGACAAAATTTTATGTAGAATAATGAAGAGATCACCATCATGAGCACATAAAATGATGAATGGGGAGAGATTGAATCGATTCAGAGTGAATGGGTTTTCTTTTGAATAATGTCTTATGGCTATTTAAATCTGGTAATTTCAATAAAATTGTCCTTTTCTTCTTTGCGTTTTTGTATTTATAGAGTTGCAGTAGCACAATGCCAGGGACTTAGGATAATATAAAAGAATCCACGGAAGAGCCAGTCTTTCAGAAAAATAATGATGTGTTTGCTTATTACACATAAAATTCAATATTTATTGTTTAAGGTTTTCATATGGAATTCTTATTCACTATCAGTGGGTAGTAGTATATTTTTCTCTTTTTTTTTTAACACTTGCCATATTTCTATAAATATAAAAAAGTGGAAGAAGAAACAAAATTGACATTAAACTTAATGTTGTTTGGAAGCTCTTAACATTTATAAATGTTGAAGCTAATGTTCGACCACAGTCTAGTGTCCAGTGTGTCCTCTAGCTAAAAAGCCTGATTAACTTAGGTATGTTTATTACAAATTAAAACCTCAGAAGACATGCACCGAAGTTGGGAATGTACCTTGAATTTTATTATTGTATGTCTTTCCTTTTTTACTTGGTGAGCCCCAATGAATTCCCAGTGGTAAATACCAATGAAAGGGGATTTCCGTTTACCCAGAATACTAGCATGGTATAATTGAACATGAGGTCGAAGATCGTGGTCAAATTTGAATTCTATCTAAGGATACCTTCATAAAACGATGATAGTAGTAAACAGAGTTAAGATGATATATAAGAAAGTGCATCACAGTGCGGTACAGAATGACATATATTCTGCCTTCTTTCCTTTTTCTAAATTAAGAGTGGGTTACCTGGGGTAGTTCTGTGAAGAGCACTTTATCAAACCCCAAGTTTTATTTATATTTCTTTTTCCTCCTCTCATTCCTTCTCCATGTTGCTCCCTCCTGCCCAATTTGTTTCTCTTTCTTCCCCTCCACCCCCATGATTCCTGCCCAACTCTGTCCCCTCACCCTCCAGCTCCTGATCATCCCTTCACTGTGTTAGCCCTGCTTATAGACAGTGCATCCTCTCATATAAACCCATGCTGGCATCCTACAGAGAAGCTGGTAATAAGCAAAAATAATCCCAGAGATGTCTGAAGCCAACTTGACGTGCATTGATAGCTCTTTTTCCTCATATAGGCTTAAATGCTCACTGTCCTCTTTTCTGTTTCAGGTTGGAAATTAAGCCCAGTAGTTGGAGCTGTATATGGCCCTGAGTTATATGCAGGTAGTATTTAAGTTAATGTTTCCATTTGTGCTATTTAACTGTAACAGCCTCTGTTGTTTTTCAGTTTGCTATTCCTTTGTAATCTTTGTGCATTTTAAAATTTTTCTAAATTGGAATCAGCATCCAGCTTTCAAGCAGATGTGTCCCTAGGCAATGATGCAGCAGTGCCCTTATCAGGAAGAGGGGGTATCAACACTTACATTCCTTTAATCAGTAAGTAGCCTATGTTGGCCTGGCATGGATTTTAACTGTTGTGAGTGAACAGTGATGTTCTAGTTTTGTTTTGTTTTTTCCTATTATGATACATAACTGAAAAGGAAATATTCTCAAGAGGGATGATAAATACTGTCACAGGGCCCTGTCCTGCTTAATCTATGCTAGAATCTCCCTGACCAAATACTAAGATTGCCACAAAGCAAAAATAATTGGGAAAGGTACCAGGGGGTGAGGGCATATGAAGAATATTTTAGTCTATATTTGAAAATAAAGGAAACAAAAGAAGTATGTGTAGAATATATTATACATGTCCTCTACAAGTCAACCTTTGTCCCTCCTGTAGAATATCACTTAAAAGCACCTCCAGGAGTATTGATTATTCTCAGCTCTCTTGATATCTCTAAGGTCATTTTGACCTGAGCTATTTTACTCCAAAAAAAGGTATAATTAAATAAGATTCAGTGGGCATGGAATCAATGTCTCTGCATGCTTTCCAGAGGATGGCACACTTAAAATCGGCCCTGAGAAAATGTCTGCCTTTTTAAAGGATACAAGGCAATAGGGGAGGAGTGGTTTTCCTCTCACATTTCTGGATTAAACATTTTAGATAAAGGAATGAAATTAACTAATAAAAGGAGATGTCTAAATTCTATGGTGTGCCTTGGAGGTTGGCACCACGTAAAAATACAAAAGGAATATTCTTTTGAGAAATAATTATTATATGCATGTAATAACATTTGGAAATGAGATTAATAATTGGCCAGTTAAAGAGTTTGTATCAGTCCGATTTTAACTGCCCACAGATATTAAAAGTCGTGTATCTTATGGCAGTAGTTCACATAGCTTCTTGACCTATTTTTCACCAGCTTGCATTGTAAAGCCAAAATTGGGAAGGAGCAGGGAAAACTCAAGATTTGCAATGAGTGAGGCATGGGATCATTCACTTTCACATGTTGGGTCTTTCCATGTCTTTCTCACTCAGAGACCCAGGATAGGAAATCCACTGAATAATAGGTGTGCCACCTTTTCAGGAAAGATGTGGTACATAAGTTTCCATCTGTCCTATAATCAGTTCACAGCAAGTTATGACTGAATACCTTCTATTGAATGCAAGTTGAAATTTCTGTCACATTTTGGGTCTCCCTTTAGTTCCTGGCTTCCCTTACCCAACTGCAGCAACCACAGCGGCCGCATTCAGAGGAGCCCATCTGAGGGGCAGAGGGCGGACAGTGTATGGTGCAGTCCGAGCGGTACCTCCAACAGCCATCCCCGCCTATCCAGGGTAAGCATTAGATTCCAAAATCAGTACGTTTCTCAAATAAGTGATTGGAAGAAGAAAGAAATACCACGGCCCCCTCATAACTCCTAGGATGTTGCCGTGCCACATAGTAGACATTCAATGAATATTTGCAAATTAGTGGATTAGAGGGCAAGAACCAAAATATACCATCATCAGAATGTAACAAAATGTCAATTCATTATATAAATCTTCATTTTGGCCACCTTAAGCCCTCATGGTAACGGCTTAAGATAGTAGCCAGAACTATCTTGTGTTTACTAGCAGTGTGTTGGCATGGAGTTCACTCAGCAGTGCACGAGTATGGATTAACACTACTGCAGAGAACCAAAAGAGGAGCTCGAGATTGTAGTACAAGACTGCATTGCTGTGTTTACCCTTTAACACCACCCCATGTTGGGGATGAGGCTATCACCTGTGCCCTCCCCTTTGGTTTCACTGCCTGGGTGGTGAACAGCAGAGCTAGTTACCCACAATGGATTTGCTTTCTTTGTAGGAAACGGATTAAAAGAGGTTAATTCAAAGATGAACCAAGTCCAATTGAATCAAGGGAGAAAGGGAGAAGTAGGAGGAATTAAACTGCAGTTGGCTTCTGAATGATGGTAAAACAGCTAATGTAGCTGAGCATCCTTCACCCTTTGATTTTTGTATGGAGGGTGTCTCATGCAGTGGAATGATTCCATAGCAACAAATAAATCCTTTGTTATTGAATGGGGGAGAAGGAGTGAATATAGCAGGTTTTGGTTTTAGTGTTTCTCAGTGTCAGCCAAAAATGTATATTTGTATAGAGTGGACTTTTATGAGTCAGTTGTATCAAGGACTTTTCTCTCTTCAAAGATGTGACATTTCTGTTCTTCATCTTTCTCTGCCTATGGCAGGTTTTTTCCTGGAATTCTTACTGAGGAATAAATAGCAGCAGAGAAGCCTATTAGCTGCTTCTTAGTTAAAATATTAAGGGAAAGAGCCTCCTTTGTTATGTCCTTTTCTGACAGCAAAATTGGCTTAACCTTGAGGTGTACTAATTTAGCATTCATTCATTCATAGACCAAGTGGACATACCATTAGGAGTCCTCCATTCCACAGAATTAAAGCATTTTTATTAGACAAGGCAAGTATGCATGAAGTGGGCAGGCTTTAAAAACACTGGAAGGGAACTGCTTCAGAAATTAACTTTTGTTTGCAGTTTATAGATGTTTAAATCCCATGCATTTCATCATCTTCATCTTCTGCCATTACTTACTTTTAATTTTATCCTTTTTTTCTCTCAACTTGACCTTTGACCTTCAACCTCTGACATCTCCTTGAAGTAAATAAAGATGCAGTTTTTTTTCATCAAGAAGTATTCAAGTGAAACATAAAAACAAAACTTTTGGAAAGTTCTACACTAGGAAAACTTTCATGAAGTGTCTTCCATTTCAATTCAAGAGAGTTTACCATCATATTTGCAAAGAGATACTTCTCACCAAAAACATGGGACTTCTTTATTTTGTAATATTCCTGAGTTACTTTATAAAGTGCTTGAATTTATTCCTATTCAACATAGGTCATTTCAGTATATTGGCCAAACTTGAGAGCCCATTTTCTACCAATTCTGTGTCAGGTGTATATTTCCTCAAAGATATTTTATCTTTATGTCTAATCATATCAATTTCAGTGCATTACATTGAGCACTAATTTCCCGTGTTTTTTTTTTTTTTTTATTAACAAAACCACCTGTTTACATGGAAGATGGCAAGGAATAAGTCCAGTATGTTACAGGGAATGGCCTAGAATTGCTTTTCAGCTTAGTAAACTAATTCCATTGTTAATCATTTTGGTCTGCCCTCCTGTGGCATTTGATACAGGGAATATTGGAATTCTTCTAGAACATAAGCAAATATTCCCATTAAGTGATTTAACTTAGGGTAAAATGTATTCATATTTTTAATGCCAACACTTCTCTGTAGAGGGAATGTTTTTTAATCTTTGCCTATATCCCCTTACTGAAATCATTGAAAGTTAATTATCTGCCTCAGAGCTTTTCATTTTATCAGCCTTCTCATTATGAACAGGTCTCTTTTTTACTAAAATGCGATTGAGAAGTAGATTACTTTCTAATTTCAGACTTTACCTGCAATTGGAGACTATGAAAATGGATAAGACTTAGCTAAATCACTATCAAAGATGAGTTTGATTTGCCTGCTATATAGTACAAAGGCATAGTATATTTGGGGTATTGTAAAGTGTGACCATATTATCCTGTAAATGCAACAAAATATTATTGGAAATAGAATTTAGAAACTTTCCAGCTCCCTATAAGAAACAAATTATTTCATATTCAATTTAAAAACATGATTTGATGACCTTACTTGCCAGCATGTTTATTGTAACAGAGGGTAGCAATGAAAATCTCCAGCTTGTTTAGTTGAATAAACAATAAACAGACAATCTAATTTAAAACAGCTAAATCTTGATTTAACAGACACGAAGAAGAAATTCTTATCTTTTATCTGTACTGCTGTTCCATGTCTTTTGGTCCCAAAATAATGTTTTGGGGAAAGTCTGTATGCTCAAAAATACCTCAAAAGGTTAGAAATATATATTTTAAGAGTAATAGGATAGGGTTGCTCTAGATTAAGAGTCATGCATTGTTTGTTTGATACAAATTCATTGTCCAAACAGGAAAATAAACCCTTCTATTCCTAACCAGCTACCTTCTCAGTTTTATTCTTTTAAATAAGACAAGATGATCCTTGGTCATGCCCAGAACTTCAGTTACTAATTGTATTTTTCAGAATTCCATGAATACTTTATGGTCAAAAAACAATCCTTAAAATCTTCCAGTTACTCCTTCCCACTCTGGATTATATTGTTACTATCTGGGATCCCCACTGCACCTTTCAATTCTTGGACCTTGGACCAATCACCTTAACCTTTAGCTCATTATCTCTGCTTGTGAAAGCAATGCATTGTGGGTATTTTTGGTTGTGTTTGGTTTTTTTTTTTTTTTTTTTTTTTTTATTACATTTCTCTGTTTACTTTGGTCAGAATTGATTGACTTGTTTTTCTGAGGTGTTGCATTGGTTCTTAAAATGCTGAATAATAATACTTTGCATGCTTGTGTGATCAGCCAAATCTTATCGCATGTCTAATGTGCAGGGTAAAAAGCAGGTGATGTATGGATATCAGAAAAAAATTACATAATACTATAAAACTGAAAACAAAATACTAAACTTAATTTTAAGCGTACTTTGCATACAGGTCCAGGCCTAATGGAGTTACTTGGATTCATGTTTTTCATGTTAAACCCCTTTCCACCCTTATACCCCTTTGTAAGCTCTTTAAAGAAAAACGTCCTCCTAGGGCAGGTTTATTTTTAAAAATTAGATGCAAAAAGTTGATGTTTCCAATTCAGCAGATTTTGAATAGCTATAATAGGCCCTTCTGGGAGTGTTTTTTATTGTGTTAATCTTACTTTACCAGATATCCAGGTTGCTCATTCCAGTTTTGCACACCTTTTCCTCTTGCATGTCCTGGAGCTGTGTAACGTGCGTGTGCACTTTCACCATTTTCTCACTGACTCGCTATGGCCCCAAGCCCAGGTTATGTATTCATACATCACCTGCCTGTGTAGAGCGCATGTGCATGCTGCCGTCCTCAATAACCGGAATGTGTTTCTGTTCTTTTGTTTTTTTGTTTTTGTTTTTGTGTGGATTTTCTGCAGTGTGGTTTACCAGGACGGATTTTACGGTGCTGACCTCTATGTAAGTACACACACCGGGGTCTTCTTGATCCCATCCCCTGACAAGCCAGCCTTTTTTTTTCTGTTTCTTTGGTTTGGTTTGGTTCTTTTTAAAATATAATTTATTTAATTTTTATTTCCTTTTTCCTTGTGGAGATATATATATATTTATATTTATATATTTAAGAATGCAAGCATGCTTCTCTGCCACTGCGCTTGCCCCTGGGTGCGAAAACTAAGCCTTTGGGTTTCCTGATCATTGCTAGGGTCAGTCTACTGGACATATTCTTTTCCCTTCCCTATACCCACAAATGTTCTGTGTATCACTAATTTATTTGTGAGATGATCAGCAGGTTTAATGTCTTATTACTATTGTATCATTTGCATACATAAATAACAGGACCAGCTTAGCCTTAAACCAACTTCTTCCCTTTTCTGCTTTTCTTCTCATTTCACATCCCTCTTTAGATCGTTAGAGCTTTGATTTATGTAGATAACAGTTAGCCTTCCTGAACTGTGTGTGTTCCTATTTTACTTACTTTGAGAGAACATTGTCTTGTGAAGGTGGAATAGGAGCTGATGCCAGTGAAGAGTGTAGTAATGAGAGGATGCCATATATTCAGAGCCTGAAGACCTTCTTTATCAAAAGGTCCACAACTAGTGGGTCTCTTTTCTTAGGAGCTGGCAGGGGGAAAAGAGTGGCATAATTAGCAACCTAGACTCTTACAGTTATTTGGCTATTATACAAGAGTGTTGATTTTACTAGCCATGTTAACATGTAGTCTGTTATTTAAACTATCTAGCTATAGCTAATGTTCCATGATTGGTTTGTCACATTATTTAAAATATGGACAAAGTGATCTAACTGACAAAGAGTGAAAGTTTTTGTGTTTTGAAGTCTTTTATTAGAATCTCTCCAAGTGGTCTTTTTCTGAATACACACTTGGTCTAGTCACCCAAGTCATTAAGAAACAATTTTATAAGAAAAACTTGTTCAGCATCAAATTATTCTGTGGGGAAAGGTTAAAATTGTCTAGAAATGCTTTCTTCACACTTATCTCCCCAAATCAATAAGGGTACCTTTTAATGAACTATTTCCACAGTCTGTCAATCTGAAAAAGATAATGCTCTTTCAGAATGCACTCTGAGGCTTTGTATATTGCAGGAAGTAGAGAGAGGATAATATGAGGGCTTTTCAAAAAAAGTTCATAGAAAGATTCATATTATCTTTTAATTCCATTTTTCCATGAACTTTTTCAAGTACCCTTGTATAATCCTCTGAGGTACAGGTGACTACACTTCTATGCTATTTAGAGTAGGCCTTCAATGTATGCCTTAACAACTACGTAAAGGAAACTTAGCCATGATTTGGTCCAACCCTCTAACTTCATAGATACATTTTGTAGAGAGAAAGTGACTTACCCAGAGTTACATAAATTATTCGTATATGCAAGCATAAAACCCAATTAATCCATATTTCATTACCTTTCTTTGTATTTTAATTAAAATCCACTTCTTCCTTCAGAATGTTTTCAAGACATAATGAAAGATAATATTTTTTTCCCATGTTCATGGTGAAACTTGAGGATTGGGGAAATCTATCCTACTTGCACACCAAGTCTCACATTTCTAAATTACATATTTACATATGATGTTAGCATGTACATTCTCCCATATACATTAGTACTCATGTTCTCATGAAATTCATCTTTACGTTATTTAAGTTGTTTTCTTGAAATCTAATCTACTAGAGCAAGCTTTTCTATTTGAACTATTTCTTAAATCAAGTGTTTTTTCTCTAGTATCTTCCTTATTTGAGGATTTTTAAAAAGTACAGCCTACTTCTTTCTCATTAAGATTTGCCTATTTCTACCTTAAGTCAGCCAACCAAATATCTGTTTACAGTTCTCTCGTTTCCCTACTTTATAATATAAGATTTTATTGAGAGAGATGATTTTTCTGTATTTATCAAGAAAATACTCTCGAATTTTTTTATGTGCTAACTGGATTACCTTATCAAGCTAAACAGATGAAATTCAGTGATCTTGCTGAAATTTTTTTTTGACCAGTGGCTACTTGTTGATAAAACTAATCAGTAGTGATGTTATCATCATTTCTTAGTTCCTACCTTAGGAAGAGTTACTTGAAGAAAAAAGTTAGTCACTAGTGCTGAAATAATAGGAATTATAATATAATTCATAACCCACTAATGAAAAACAAAAATACATTATGAGGTAACTGTTAGTTAAGCCTCGTATAACTGTATAGCTTTTTAAACGATATATTTCATATTATATATGTGAGATAGCAAACTATGCTTCTTAAAAACACACACAAACAAAAAACACACCCTATTGCTCTCCCTTGAGTTTGTTCTGCTTCTCTCTGTACATTTTCCCATCTGTGGAAATCTATCAAAATACATTTAGTTCTTGTTTCCTCAGAAATGCACATTAGAAATAGGAAGGATGGAGGGTTTATTTAGTATAGAAAATGCACCAAACCAGAGCTTGAAAAGAAGACATAAGGGAAAAGAGTTTTAAGTTGCTGGTTTTGCTTAAGTTATATTAATTTAGGCTATTAATTGTGGAGACATTTTTTTAATCCCTTTTCATTTTATACAGTGATCCCTGCTAGCCATTTGCCTTTCCTCACTGTTTCTTTTATGGCACATTCCTCTTTGGAGGACTGATCTAGCAACTGTGTCCATAGTTTGTAGAGAGACCCACTAGGATAGGACTTGGAAGTATGGCAGACAGGTTATGTGTCTACCACTTCCTCTCTTTTTTTGACCAGTAAAAAAGGCATAGTTCACCCTAATTCACTTTTTAAATGGGATAACAAACTGCTCCTAATTCTCATCCTGTGAAAAGCATGCTTGCATCCAAAGGAAAGAAAAGGCTGGTGGGCCCCTTAGTGGGCTTTTTGTATGATTGTTTTCCTTCCACAGCTGTGTTTTTTGAACTGCTCTTCCTGTGTTCTGTTATAGAATAGTCTTACAGGAACCAATCATTAGCGCTAAAATACCTCAGGTAGGAGTGCCAGTGTGACCTGCCAATCAATCAGATTGTGGATTGCAGTGAAAAAATTGAATTATACTAACCATTCCAGCTCCACGTTAGAGATGGGAACAGAGGCTTTTTTGGACAATCAAGACTTGTGAGCGTGTGATCTAAGCCCTGCTACCTCAGCAGTGCACACAGTCATGTTCCATTATGTAATGGCACTTCCTCCAAAATTAAGTGCTCCTGTCCCATTGCCACATATCCACGCCAGGCGTGTTATATGCACTGTCCCATCACTGCTACCTCTTTTAATTTTTCAATCACATTTACCCGTGGTATTTAAACTGGTCTTTTATATTGGAGATCTTAGTAATTGGGGACATTTTCTTACTACTGTGAAAGAAATGAGAAAAGGGAGGACGTAGAACTCTGTCCAAATAGGACTCCCAAATCCCACATTGGGCCCTATAGTGAAATCCTAGTGATAATTGGACTATGCTTCTACATAAGTTTGGAGTTGCCCTAAAAATCTAGACACATTGGGACTCAAAAACTGAGACGTGCATTTCCCTTGCCCTCTTTTTCTTTCACCTGAGAGTATTAGTGAGTGCATTTGGATAATAATGCACTTGTTAGAAGGTTTGCTGATAGCTGGATGCTAGGAGAAAGAAAACAGTCAGTGGCTTTTCACAATACAGTTAGTTTATTTATGTGGCCAGCCAGTGAGATTTCGGTAATGAATTAATTTGAGGAGATATGGAACAGTAAAGTGTTTGAAAGGTTTGATTCATTAAAGATCATCTCTCAACTGTCTTAAAAAAAATAAGTGGAAGATATCAAGTTGTTCATAATGGTTTCTTACCCTTGGCCCCAATATAAAAAAAAATTTATAACTACTTTTCAAAGTAGATAGGTCTCTTAATCAAAAGCAGTGACAGCATTGCCATCATTATAAGTTTTTGTATTCAGGTCTTTTTTATTCACATTTAATCAAAGGTTCCGTATTGCCACATAAGAAGTCTATAGTGTCTCCTAGAGCAGTGATTCTCAGCTTCAGTGGGGAGGTGGGAGGGAAAAGAGGGAGTCAGAATTATGTAGAGACAAATGAAGTGATTCCCAGAGGCCCAGCATTAAGGCCACACTAATTGGAATAGATCTCTGCTCTGCCGTAGTAATTTTAAGCATTACAGCTGCCATTCTCCTCCCGCACCCCACTCAGTCTTCTCTATTGAGCTATACACTACACGTAGGTAACAGCCTTTCATTTTGTCTGCTGGTCTTGAAGTACACACTCTCCTCAGTGTCACATAATGTCATTGTCTTCCAGGTAGAAAGAAGGTGTCTTGACATCACATGCTCACCAAAGTCCTGTTTTAATGTAAACCTAAAACAAAAATGTAATAAAATTAAAGGCTAGGTTAAAATCAAGACAAGGTGAAAGTCTACCAGTGTGAGATTAAACTGATAGGTATGCAGAGAAAGGTCAGATAAAGGAGGGAGGATATTTAGAATGCTTCCATTTTGTTCTAGTTTAAAACACAGCTGCAGAACTGGGCAGAAAAATCATGTGGTCAGCATGGCCACATTAAGAAGTTAATTTGATGATAAAATTGATTCAGAGCAGAGTAGAAAATCCCTAGGAGGTGACATTGAGCCATGAAAAACTGAGACTTTAGCAACTTCAGAAGACATTACAGAAAAGGATCTTAAAGGCAACTTTTCAAAGGCATTTTTCTTTGATAAAAGCTGGAAGTTGAGAGCAGAGATATGTTATGGATATATGAAAAAATAAAATTCCTAAATACAGGAAATGTTTTAGAAGATCACCATGGATCAGAATATATGGTGGTTGACAGAGAGCGAGTGTACAAGTGCTGTGGGTCAGGACTGTATTATGTCGTCAGGGTCAGGCAGGTTGAGGCAGGGAGCAATGTAGCATTGGGCTGCCTCAGGTGGGAACACTAGGAGTCATTCAAAGTGATTTACAAAGGGGAAAAAATAAAGTATTTTTAAAGGGGCATATGTGTATTTGAATCAGGCTTAACCATGCCAAATTTATCCAGCTATCAGAGTTCCAAAAAGCTGTCTGTGTGTGCCCTCCTACATTAGGGTGTGCTGTGGCCATGCTAATCGCCATTTTTTGTTTTATTTCAAATCACACACAGATAGAGTCTGCAAACTGCTTCAGATCAAACAGGTCTGATTGTGTGTAAATACATATGTCCTTTTTAATTTTTATTATTAATGGTTGCTTCAGTTTTGCATCAGTGCATGGTTAAAAGCAATACACATCAGCTATTTCATGACTTCATATCTCCAAATGAATTATTTCTCCTCTTTTTTTGTTTGTTTGTTTGTGCAGTCAGCTGAAGAAATGTTAACATCTCACTCTAAATCTCTCAGTGGAGTCTCTGTTCCCTTCTCTGATATAACAGATGGGTTACTGCTTGTTATAATTATTAACATTGTGGTGTGGGCCAGGGCTAGGGTGGGCAAGATTTACTATTTCTTTGGGCTGGGGAGGGGCCAGTCGTTAGGGTCTGGAATGTTAACTCAAGTGGTGACTGACTGTTTCCGTAATACCAGGTCGTTGTGGCTGCACGCTCTAGTAATTGAGGCTGTGTACTTCACCGAGCTTGTGGTAGAGCCTAGGGCAAACCGCTGTCCCAAGAGAATGCTGGGATAGATAGAGTTAGCCAATACAAGTCTGAACGTGGTGATTTTGCTGGTTGTTTTAGCTCCAGATGTTGGCATGCTTAGTTTTTAATGTGATTAATAAATGTGGCGCCATATCCCCTCCCCACGCCTGAACCCTGTCTCTCCTACCCACTTCCCACCCTCGTTCTTTTTGAAAAACTTAAGAAACAGTAATGAAAACCTTGGTGTTTCAAACTGCACTTTGTTCTCATGTTTTGTAAAAGCTTTCAGATTTGCTAATAGATGTGAAAGTTGAGCAAACAGTTTCTCAGCCTGGAATCTTTATGCATTCCAAAGTCCAAAATAGAAATAAATATATCTGAATTTTCGTTGTCTTACATTTTATGATATATTTTGTTGAATAACTAATTTAGCAGCAAAAATACTTTAGAGTAAGAATATATCTAAGAGTAATAAATCCATGACAAGCAATTTTAATTTTTCTTATTTTTGGATAGTCACTGTAAAATTGCCAAGTTAATTTAGTAGGATATTACCTGTCCATCCTAAACATAACTCCCCTTTAAAGGGCCTCTCTATAACACCATTGTCATAAAATAATTACGAGAGTAGCCATGCTGAAATATTACCTGCTTAAGAAAAACTGTTAATGTAGTTTTTATTAATGCTGATAGTCTTCTCAAGCTTTTTGTCAATAAAATATTTGCATCCCTGTTCTGTTTTCCTGAATTTGAATAGCAGAGAACCTCATCAAATTTAAACTCCAAAGTTAGAGTTCACTTATAAAAGAAGGAAACTACTGCAGATAGATTCTCTCCATTTCCTTCTGGATTAGAAGGAAGATTCTGTCCCACAGTCTTTTGAATTATTTTGGTTTGTAGTAAAATTACTCCTAAACCACTGAGGTTCCGATGCCTCTTGTAGGCCAATGAAAGTGAGGCAAGCAAAATGGTTCTGTAAGTAACCTCACTTAGAACCTCTTTCTTCCAGAATTAGTGGAATGCAGCTCAAAGCCGTGATTTGATAGAATACTCAGAGATTGTAACCCCAGTATCTCCACTTAGACTTCCTGAGAGTAAGGTCAGAAACCTACCCTCACATGAGTATTTTTTGAGCCCCAGAATTCCTTAATGAGAATGTGTACCTCTGCCATATGAAATAGGACTTCAGTTTTTAAATGTTTTACTTATGTAAACATGAATTGGCCTTTAACTGCTTTCATTAAAAGTTCATTTACCTTAACTTTAAAAATTTTTAAAGATGATTTCGATGTTTGAAGAAATACTAAGGAGACAAACCATATAATGCTGAAATATCCTTATTTACAAAGAAGTTTTACTAAAGATAGCCCTACTATAGACTTCACACTAGCAAACTTTAATAGCTAATGGAACCATCTCTAAGTCATAATAAAAATTGAGCCTTTAGGGTTCATTTAAAGCTTAAAATTTCAACTATAATGATTAACTTTTGCTTTGTCTAAAAAATGCTATTTCTGCCCCATTTCCTCTTTAGAAGCTTAAAAGAAAAGTAAAGAAATACTTTAGTTAGTTAGATATATGTTGTGGGGGTGCACAGCTTAGCTCAGTCTGGCCTGTCCATCCCCGTAGACCTGGCTAGAAGTCCAAGGAACCCTGTTGATCACAGACAGCCCCTGAGGGTGCTTCCTGCCACTCATGGCCATTTCCTTGCCAGTGCCTGGTGATATTCATTAGAATCTTCTTACTTACATGAATATCTATAGAAGAATTTGTAATTGAGGGCCGGCCCAGTGGCGCACTGCTACAGTGCGCCGCTTGGGAGTGTGGTGGCGCTCCCGCCGAGGGTTCGGATCCCACATACAGACTGGTTCCCGCTCACTGGCTGAGCAAGGTGCAGGAGCAACACTGAGGGTTGCGATCCCGTTGCCGGTCCCGGTCCGGTACGGGTGCGACACTGAGGGTTGCAATCCGTTGCCGGACACGAAAAAAGACTAAAAGGAAAAAATAAAATTAAATTAAAAAAAAGAAGAATTTGTAATTGAGAAGGAAATGTTTACTTTTTTAAGTCACTCACTTGATGAACAAAGAAAGAATAATACATAACCACTGAAAGCCAATCAGGGATTTTTAAAACATACATCTGAAGCTATTTCTGATGACTTCAGGCAGCATATACTTGAAGAACAAGAGTAAGTTTTCCCTCACAATACTATTTTTTCAGTTAGAGAAAGCATAAAATGTATAAGAAAGAAGGAAAAAGCTTTAGAAGCTCATAAGAAATTATAGGTATTTCCAAAACAAGGCTTAACAGAAATAAAAGAAGCAAGCTAGAAGCTGCCATGTAAGATGGCTAAGAAGAGCAGGGTCCTATTAGAAAATTAGAGTGTTTTCAATCCTAAGAAATGATACACAAGTAAATTTGGAATTTCTTTGTATATTTAGCAAAAATTAAACATTTGAAGGAATAGGAAGTAGAAAGCATAGGGCAGAAAGCTTCAGATGTCTATGAGAAATGGACATAATCTATAGAAACAATGTTTTTGCTATTGTTCATGCTAAAGTGGTGTTCAAATGGAACAGGTGAATGTAGTTACTTTTGGTAGTGAAAGGGCAGTAATAAAAATTCACATCTGAACTAGGCTTAGTTTAAATAGATGAATTCTGGAAGGGTAAAGAAAAAGAAAAGGCTTGCCAATTTTAAAGTGGCCTGTCTGTGTGGCATTTGCTGTTGTGATTATCTTTGAAATACACTCTGCAGGAGAACATACAGTTCACCTTGATAGTGAAAACCTTTTGAGTATTTGGTTCATCTAAACTGAGGTGAAATAGCAGGATGCAGTGGTTTGAAACTCTTTAGGATTGAGAGGATATTTGAACCATTGGAAGAAAAGCTCCATAGCCTGCTATGAGATTAGTGTGTAAGAATCTCAGTCTTGTAGGAAAGGATGCAGTTAGATGCTGGGGTGGGGCTCCTGATAAATGTGAATACAGCCAAAGTATCCTCAGTCATTTGTAATCTGATTTGCCTGAGTCTGAAATGCAGATGGGAGTTGGCAAATTTGTTCTGTGAAGAGCCAAGTGGTAAATATTTTTGACTTTGTAGGCCATACGTCTCTGTCACAAGTACTTTCAAAAAAACAGGTAGCAAGCTGTACAGTATTGGCTCATAGGCCAAAGTTTGCTGACTCCTGATCTACATTGTTTTTCCCTTAGGCTGTATAGAGCAGAACTCTATATTATTCTGTGTGCTATAGTCTCTTAGTAATGAATCAATCTGAGTATGCATCAAAGAATCTGAACTAACACATATAAATTTAATATGTTTTAAACTCTAATTTACATTTCTTGTCAGTCAAATAGAGTTCTCCCAACTTGCTGTGAATATTTTCTCTATTGAAAGTTCCAACAAAGACTGTAAAGCAAGACAGATCAAAAATCATATCTCCATTTTTAAATTCAACAGGTACTACCAATATAGTTTTTTTTTTATTTTTTTATTATTACTATCACAAATTGGAAAGCAGGTACCTACATTGGGTGGAGCTTAATTTTCTATTAGAGAAATAACATGTAGACTGATGCAGTTTGAAACATTTTCTTCCCATCTGTGTGTCTGTGTTTGTCCCTGTGTCTGTGTGTGTGTATGTCTGTGTGTGGGTGGGTGTGTGTTTATCTGGCCACGCCGGGGGGAGAGGTATCTGTAAAGTCAGTTCTCTTCTCTCCTGTAGGGTGGATATGCAGCCTACAGATATGCACAGCCTGCTACTGCAACCGCAGCCACAGCTGCTGCAGCCGCTGCAGCAGCTTACAGCGACGGGTATGTACAGAGAGTGAGAGGCAGACTTGGGGATGCCATGCGCACTGTACCATCTCAAAATGGCACCCACTTGTCCTTCCTTCACTGCTTCCAAAACAGCACTTAGCACATTGGGCTTCCTGACAACCTGGGTCTTTTGCAGGCCTGTTCTTCATGGCCTCAGTCCTGCCCAGAGCACAAGGCACTGGCTCCTTCTTCCACTCCCTCTCCCTTATTCTTGTCTCTTCTTTGGCTTTGACTGCAGTCTCACTCTTCCTCATCTCCAGCTGCCTGCTTTTTCATTTATAGAAGTGCTTCAGAATTTTTCAGAGGTATTGCATTTAGGAGTAGAAATGAAAGGGTTTTTTTATTCTGCTGGTTTCCTGACAACAGTCCAAGACTACAATTCACAAGTCTTTAGCACAGTGACCTCTTTAATTTTTTTAGATCACAATCTTTCCTTTACTCTCTGACTGTGTTTCTTCTTTCCAGTTATGGCAGGGTGTACACAGCCGACCCCTACCATGCCCTTGCCCCTGCCGCTAGCTATGGAGTTGGCGCTGTGGTAAGTATATATACCTTCTTTTAAAACGATTTTATTTCTTCTTTTACCTACAGACTACAAAAGAGCTCGGGAGGTAATAAATTCAGGCTTTCATCCATTGCCGAAGTATTAAAGCCACATAGGTCTATTTAGAAATTTCATGTCACCTCTTTCTCTGTGTGTCACAGTGTGAGCCACATAGCCTAGTTAGGGGCAGCAGAAAGGAATGACTAGTGACAGTCTGCCCTTAGTAATGGCATCATTTGGGAGATAAATAAGGGAACAGATTGATGTTTTGTATTGGTTCAAAAGTTGGGTGCACACTTGTGACATGGTTTTATTAATGGGTATTGGCAAAGATGTAGAAGCATAAGGCTCTCTAGTTTTCACAGTAAGCTTTTCAAAAAACTGAATGTGTATAAGTTTCAAATGCCAAAGGATGTCTCTGCTGTTCCTAAGCCTTCTGGTAGATAGTAATAGACATCACCAAGTGAACACTTTATGAGGCTGTTTTATTGATAACAGTTATGACAAAATATAGTGTTTTCATGAAAGTATAGAAAAAGTCCATACACCTCATCTGGTATAATCCCCAAAATCTAACCGAAATCCTCACTGCAGTGTTCTTTTGTTGGCTTGGATGCCGCCAGTTCCAGTGATTGGGACTCACTGACTATAACAAAGACAGGCTGTCCCCACAGTGGCACCTTCTAATGCCAGGCATTCTCTCTAATCCAGAACACAACTGGGCACCTGCCTCTGAACATAGGCAAAACTGTGTGAGAGGGAGACAGAATGAGGTATAAAGTTTAAGACTTAGAGGAATATGAAAGTCAGTCATTTCTGACACTAAATTTCTACTGATGAAGACTTGTGGAAGGAGGTAATAGGGTCCTGAGGGAATGTATGTTTAGAATTGAGGCAGAGACAATACAGAGACAGTGGTGGAAGTTCCTGAGGTTTTATTTAGTGCTGAAATGATGTAAGTTCTATATTAAAGGAACAGCCAGGCAAAGATACAGTACATTCCTAGGGAACTTCTAATTCAAAGAGTAAAGCGTAGTTAAAACCCCTGCTATAGGTATAAATTTGAATACATCAAGAAACAACCAGTTGGCGTATTTTATAGATTATAGAGGAAATAGATTTATTAGTTGAAAGATTGACTCAGATTTAAATGTAGCACCATCTCAGACACGGGATGTGACCACACATGCCAAAGGTAGTCCTCAGAAGTAACATGGGTACCACTGACAGGTAATGTGTGAGAAGAGGAAGTCAGTGGTCTGTTTTTGGTCAGGATTGTAATGATGTATCAAGGTAAATGAAGACCCATGTTCTTAGAATTCAAACTATTTGTAGAACTAGTTTTATATTAAGTTTCCCTTCTGTGCTAATTCATGTAAGTAATGCAATTAATCATCATCATACTCTCCTTGAGAACATCAAGTCAGCAGTAAATGTATTTTTACATTAGAATACTTTAATGTAATGTTTGAGCACCTTAGAGGCAGAGGCAGAAGCTCATTTCCTGACTTCACTGCACAAGACATCTGATCGGTTGCTTTAAAGCTTCAAAGGAAGCTCTTTTTCCAAATCCCTTCTCAGGATACTTTTCTTCATTTTTAATGTTTCTTTCTTCAACCTTTTAATTATGTTTATGTCTTTAATTACTGCAGGCGAGTTTATACCGAGGTGGCTACAGCCGATTTGCCCCCTACTGAAGTGACGTGAGACCCCTGCAAATGGGACAGCCCCCCAGTTCATGAGGCCTGGCTATTGCAATATTTACTAGTAGAGGAACTCTATAGCAAGATGAAGAGGAAAAACAAACAAACAAAAAAAAGAAAAACACAAAAAAAGAGAGAATACTTTTTTATACCTCACTATGTTCTTTGAATATGTATTTTTCCTTTAAATTTCTGCCTTTAATTCTTTTGTTCCAAAGATTGTGCATTTTTTCTTTTTTTTTTCTTTTTTTTTTAAACTGTGGTAAAAAAAAAAATGCATTTCCATGTCTGTATGTCCGTGCTTAGCTTATTCTATCAATCATGGAAGAGGCAGTTAATGAGGAAGGAGAGATATTAGGAGCTGATAAATACATCTGATCAGAAATCAGCAGACAGAATTACCAAAGTGCATCTGGTGCTTAAGGCTGGAGGACAAGCAGAGGTGGAAGAGATGTTTCTGCAACAGGATATTCTTCTAGTCTTCTGAGTTTCTGGTCTTTGGCAGGCAGTTTTGATTGGCTGTGGCTGGAATCCACATGCTGATTGATAGGATTTGTGCTTGCAGAGCAGGAGAATTAAAAAGACGCTTTCCTCTCCTCTACCCTCCTGTCTTCTCCATTCTTTTTACAATCATCTTACACACACAGCCTGAGACAATTGGCATAGTTTTTGGAATTATAGTATTGATATTTCCAAACATGCTCTCAGACTGTGGATAATATACACCTCATTAGGAAACCAATCTCAGAATAAACTCTGGAGTATGAAAAAGATATCTTTTCTTTCCTGTAATCCTAGCATTACTGCTGGGCTCCTTTCCTTTTAATTGAACCCAGCTTAGCTCATCTATTCTTTTGTTACCACTCTGCTCTCATGTCTTCAAGATTGAGGAATTTAGGACCCAAGGACAGAAGAATGAATAGCCAGTGGCCAGATTTCCCCCACGTATCTGGGCACAGCTTAAGGATTAGAAGTACAAATTGTTGAGAACCATTAAAAAGGGTGAGGAAGAGAAAAGTAATATTAGAAGATCCTTATCATTTTCTTGCATCAGAAAGTCAGTACAAACAAAGTGTAAAAAGTATAATACTCTGTTGGGAGAAGATAAAGCCACAGGTCCTAGGTCAGCTGTCTCTGGAAGTTCTGGTGATTGGGACATGTAAGGGCAGGCAGAGGCACTTTGTATTTGCTCCAAAGCCATAGGAATTTTCATCTTCCAGAGCCTTTATGAGTCATTTCTCTCTATCCCCACTCTGGAGCCCTCGTGGCCATTCCACCCAGCTTCTCATTATCCTCCAAAGACACCCAGCCGAGCACCCAGACCACTTGGTGTGCATTAACACTACAGGACATAAAATACGGAGCCCATGAGGTTGCTCCCCTCCCATACTGGAAGGAGGGCCTGAAATGGCAAGGATCTTGTATGTTGCCAGAGTCAGGTGGTGGCCATGGCACTGAGTCACTGCTATTGCTATCTGGCTTCAATTTTATGTATTGTCAAGGTAGAGGAGAAAGTGTTTCTCTTCTTGCTATTAGCTATAACTGATAAAGGCAAGCATCCTACAGCATTTCCAAATTGAAGGCATAGAAAATAGAAAAGCACGGTCTGTTTGGCTCCCTGGTCTATTCACATTGGTACTAGGGTGACCTCTCACCCAAGGGATAGCTGCTAAAGGGAGTAATTCAGAGACATGGAGCTTCTGGTTTGTTATGGGTTTGTTTTTGGTTTGTTTTTTATTCCTGCCTCCACACGTGTTCTTGACTGATAACTAATTCATGTCCCTGAATTAAAATGACTGACATATGACATCATCAAGCATTCTTTGTAAATAGAGTGATGTATCTGGTAGGGCACTGGCCTGTCATGGATAATACATATCTTCTCCCCGCTTCAGAGTCGTCTCTTCCCTGATAACTGGGAGAGAGGCTGTGCCTGAAACTAGGGGAGATGTCAAGGAAGCTAGAGGCCTCAGTGCAATTAGTATTGATTTCGGGGAGGAATACATAGACACCAAACTGCCCAGTCCGTTGGCCATTTTTTAAGGGTCCTCCCCCCGCCCTGCCCCCAAGCCAAAGTTTGGTTTGTTGCTGTTAAGACAATTTTTGTTGTATGTATATAAATATTTTAGTTAGAGGAAGGGGGAATGGGATGTGGGGCTTTCACAGTTCTAGGGAATGGGGGCAGGGAGGATTTTTCTTTATTTCTTTTGCTTTTGTTTTGAGGGAGAACTTTTCTGACTAAAGAAACAGAGAAATTTTGGGTCATGTTCAAATAAGGGCCATTCTCACAAAATGGCAAGCCACTTACTCAGTGGAGATTAGGCCAAGTTCTGAATGGTTGTATCCATAGCAGGGGAGAACAGGGGGGTATGCGTTTAAGGATTTTTCTCTCCTTTTTTCCTAGAAAGAGATAGGATGATGGGAAAAGTAGAGAAGGCAGCTCCCACAGCCCTTTTTAAAGAGGCAGAAGCTTGAGCTTGAGGTACCTTTTGTGCATTTCAGTTCAGCTGGTTCTGGCTGAGGCCTCCAAAGGCAAGCTCTGTTTTTCCAGTGGGTTTCTGCTGCATTTCTGGGGGTGGTTTTGAATATTGCTTTCTCCAGCTTCCTTTTCTTAGAAAGACTACATGGAGTTCTGCTTTTTATGAAAGGGTCTTTGGTTTTCAGTGTCAGCACTGAGAATTGGGGCTCTCATAAGCATCTAGATTTCACAGTATCAACCTCCCCATCAGCTTTTGAACTTTGAGACTCAGTATAGTCAACTTCATTAGAGGCAGGTTCCTCAAAGCAGCAATGCTTGTATGTTCCTGACTCTAGTTCTCATTGGATTAAGAAACAGAGTCAGAGAAGTTTGGCATTTTGTGAGTTTGTTAGAGGATGCTGGTTGATAATTCCAAAAAACTTATTGATGCTGAATCACAGTACATAAATGATTTTTTTTTTCCAGCTTTACTATAGTTCATGTCCTGGGCTTTCTCTACTAAGAATCTTACTCTTAGAAGCTAGGCTCCTTTAAGGAGGTCTCTAGTAAAATCTTTTATCTGAAAATCCCTCTTTCAACCCAGAGAGCTGCCCTTAGGTCTTTTCCAGAATTCCTTGTGTTACTTAATTCAGCTCCTGTTAACTCAGATCAGCCATTGTGATTCATCATTTTTAAGGCTCTCGGGTTTAACAAAACCTACTATCACTAGCATCCTCCAACACCCACAGTCTGAATTGAGCCAACTTTTTTTTTCCTTGAAAAAAAGTGGACTGGGGCTCAACTCTTAGTTTAAGGGGAGCTAGTGGAGATCTAGTAAATAGAAATCAATGATAGCAGCTTTTCCTCAATATGTGACTCCTCAGGGGCTGACTGCTCTTAGTTTAAGTTACGTTTTACTAGAAAAACAGCTGATAAGTCAGTTAATCACCACCATCCTATGTCTAGTCATGTAGCTTCCAGATTCAAGGGAGGTGTAAAATAGAGATGGAAGCAACCCCAAGAATATGCAAGAAGGGCATGATAAACCCCCCTTCCCTCTGGCAGGAGAACAAGGCCAACCAAGGAACAGTCTGGAAAGCACTTAGACATTTAAGGAGGGAAAAGGGGAAACTGATGAACCTTCCCCTTTTGTCAAGTCCAGCTGGTTCTCTGCTGCTTGCAACCCTCTAGCACAGTTACATTTGCAGAATTGCAGATTTTTCCCCCACATACTAGAAGGAAAGGGACTTTGGGGATGGGGAAGGGGTCATGGTGTTTTAAAAGCATAAGTTACCTGTTTGCACTCTTTTAAGATAGGAAAAATAGTGGGCAAGGTGAACATCAGACGTAAATTTGTCTTTTTATTTTGTCATGCTCTTGAAAATGTTTGACCATTTGTAGTATACACCAGTGAAACTTGATTCTCTGTTGCATAAAACACTATATTTTTTTGAAAATGTTACTGTCCAAAAGCCTCTTCCCTCCCTTTCTTTTCCTATGTACTTCCTTCGTCCTTGCTTTCTGATCAACCAGGCAATAGCCATCCAAGAGCTAGAGTAGGAAACAGGGCCCTTTCCAAGGAGGCTCTGGGTATCCTAAGCCAGCATGTGCCCTTGGGTTTAGTGAGTGCAGTAGAATCCCTGGCACCTTTCTTTGAAAATAAGGCTAAGAGACCAGACTACAGCAAAGTTATCAAATTCCTCAATCAGATGCACTAGGAATGAGGAGCCAAGGGATGGGAGGGATTTCTGAAGTATTGCAGTTGGCTGTAGTAGCTGAGTTCTTATCCATGTTACCGAAACTGTAGCCAGTTACAGTTGACTCAGGAAAACGGTAGCTCAATTCAGCCATGGTAGTGCTGGTTGGCAGGGATTGGTAACTGAGAGAACTGCTCATCAGCCAAAATTCAGACCTTGCCTTTAAGGAGATGGCCAGCATAGGGACTTGGTCCTCTGTGGCTGGTAGTTATATACATGCCAGTGATGTGAGGACTCTGCTCACACTGGCAAGCAAAAGGGAACAGCGATTCTCTTTTCTTTTCCCACCCCCTGCCCCTGTTACCGACACCAGATTCCCAGGGGGTACATGAGTTTTTGAATTTTTAAAAAGCGTTTTTGGTTTGGTTTTTCTGGGGACTGATACGTGCTTTAAGCATTGTCTATACCCCATCAAGACTCCCAGCTTAGTCATTTTCTTGTATTTTTCTGTTCATGGTATTTTTGTGTGTGTGTGTGCTTGTTTTGGCAGCTCATTTTGGCTGTGCTATATATGGAGTGATGAATTGATTTTCTTTTTTCCCTAAGGGATATGAATTGTTTTTTTCTTGTGTTATAATTATGCTTGTGAATAGCTGGAGCAAACCTGGGGCTGACACACGTAAACTAGGCCTGCAAAGTGAGAAGAGAGCCAGTGGAGTTTACTTGTCCCTGACAGGCTGACCTACCTGAGTCTCTGAGCTTTTCAGTCCAGATCTTTGCGAGGCTCAAAATGCCACAGAACCCCTCCTCTTCTCCCCACTCCCCATGGCAGGGACTGGACCATCCCTACATGCAACATGCAGTTTCTCTGGCCCCCTCCCACTGCCATGGCAAAACAGGTACCTTTGGGGCAAGGGGGCATCACATGGGATGCTTGTACAATTGACCACCTAGCCTTCTCTCCTTCCCCTTCACCCTTCCCCAGAATCACCTCCTAGGACACCCGAGCTGCTTGCCCAGGGTCCTGTTTTCCTGCTAACTCCAGAGAAGCATCCCAGGGCTTTGTGACAGTCTCAATTCCCTTCCCTTCTCGTTAAGAATCATATTGTATAGTAGCTTTCAGACCATACAGTATTCATTGGGTTACTCCTATTATTATCAAGTAGCTGGAATTGTGAAGGTCGGAGTAGTTAGATCTTTAGCTTTTATTCCTTATTTTTTTGTATTACTCTCCATGTGTATAAATTATTGATCATGTTGCTGGCTTTTATAAACTCTAAGCAAAGGAGGAGCACTACCTCCGCCTTTGCAAATGGTAATGAAGCACTGTTTTTAAATAAAAGAGAGAAACACCACTCTTTGGCCTGTGTGTATTGATCCTCATTCCCTATTCCCTCTGCCTGAGGCTCGAAAGATGCAACTTGGGTTTGACTTCTTAAGGGGAAAAAGACGAAGGACAACCACAGCGCTTCCTCATGTAAGACTATAAACGGCTAGTTGCCGTAAGGTAAATGAGGCCCCCGGCAGGCACCGTGCAGGCTGCTCTTTGGCTTCTCCAGCCAATGAGCTCGTCTGTGCAGAGGCTGCTTTTGTGCGTCTGCTTCTGAAATCTTGCAGCATCACTTCTTTACCATTCATCCTCCCCTGGACTCTTAGCTGCTGCCCACACCATACCTGTCCTCGCCATGGGCCCGCTGCCCAACTTGACTTTCCTGACATGTCTGCCCCTTTCCTGCCTTGTCACCTCTGTCCCTTCTTCCCTGGGTTCTCCTGGTGCCACCTGGGCTCCTTTGCTTTCCTAAACTAGGAAATGTGTCCTACCTAGCCCTATTCTTTCTTACCTGTCATCTTTCAGTCATTCTTTCTACCTGTACTTTCAGTCATCCCTTGCTGCTTTGGTTTCTCAGCCATTAATTCCAAAATCCCTGACAGTCTCCATAATATCCATTTTCTGTGAATGTTCAGCTCCCTTAATTTCACCCTGCGAGATCGTTGTGTTTACTGTTTAATGGAAAATATGGAGGCCATCAGACAGGATCTCCCTCCCTCAATGAATTTTTGCTACCATCTGTAAACCTACCACAAGAATTACATCCATCCTTTTCCCTTCTGTCCTGTTTTGGAAGAGGTGTTCACATCACAGGCAAACCCTATACCTGCACTCTGCATCCCGGCCTTTCCTACCTTCTTGGGTATGTTGCTTTGTTTTCATCTTCTAGATGGTTAACCTTTTCCTTTCTATAGTTCCTTTGGCATTTAGACATGCTTAAATCTTCCTAGATTTTTTTTTTTTTTTCTTTTTTAATGTTTGCAAGATCCCAAGTCCTCCTCTTCGTGGCAAACTTGTGGAATAAGTTTCTGCGTGCTGGCTGACTTGCTCTGCATGCTGCTGCTGCTTGGCTTCTACCTCCAGGTAGAAGCAGCCCTATGATGACAGCTCACGGAAGCTTCTCGGTCCACTTGTTTGACACAGGAGTATTCTCAGGGTCTTTTCACTTGCATGTTGGACTGTGACTGGCCAAGATGGGTAACTTGCCACTGCCACCCAGTGCAAACTAGCCTGTCCTCGTCTGTCCCTAACTCCTGAACTGGTCTGCCTGCTCCCATCCTTTCTCCGGCAGTACTCCACCACCTGTGTGTTCTCCCCACAGCCAACCTATTCAGTTAGGTCTTGATGTGCTTCTGTGCAGACCTCTGAAGGCTTCCTATCCCCTAGCCAATTCTAAGTCCTTATCTTGGTCTACAAGGCCCTATTTAATGTGTGCTCCTGGTAATTTATCTGCTATTTGTCTCTCTGTACTAGAATACAAGTACCTGGAGGTCAAGAACTTTGTTTTGTTAGCTGCTGTATCTCTAGTGCCTGGCACATAGTAAGCACTCAATAAACATTTGTTGAATTGGTTTTTTTCGTTTTTTTTATGTAAAGTGATGCAGTTTCCAGCCCCACCTTCCTCCGTGTTGCCACCCCTAGTAATGATAGTGGACTCGTACAGAGCACTGTTGACAGCGCTTCACATGTGTTCCCTCATTCATCTGCCTGGCAGCCCTGTGAGGCAGGGGTTCCTAAGAGGCACTCCTCTTCGAGCCTTCTGCTCCTACACTTCCTGCTGGATATGCCAAGCATGTGAAGCCTTGACTGCTCTTTCCCCAGGCTATTTCTGGGGTTATGTTTGCCGCGAGCAACATGTCCGTCCAGGACAAAGAACAAGCTTGCTTCCTCCCTGCTGTAAAAGAGGTGGATTCCCTAAACTCAGTGGTCCTCAGGCGCAACACAGAGCTGTTGCATGCATAGCATCCAACCAGGCCCATGGGACTTGGGACTCAAGGAACAGTCCCATATGCTGAGGCTCATGCTGCCTGCTGTGCCGTGAGTAATAAAGTCTTTTGTCCCTGTATCCATGAAACAGTAACAGGCTAATGTATTTTCTTCTAAGGAGGGAGAAATCAAATTCCATACCTGACAGTACTGTTACTCCCATTTTAAAAGATGAGGAAAACCGAAGCATAGATATCTCTGTGCTTGCCCGATGTCACATAAATAGGAAGTGGCAGAACCAGGATCCAAACCCAGGCCGTCTGGTTCCTGAGTCTGTGCCTTTAGCCTCTGAGTGTTATTAGTGCTGCTCTTGTAGAAAGTCCTGCTGAAATCCGTAAGCTGGACTGCACTCGGTCTCTGGCTGCCCCATGCCTCTTTTGTGGGGTTCTCTTCATCCATCTCTCCCTTAAACCTTGCTATTCCCCAGGGCTCAAGTTATAGGCCTCCCTAATTTTCAGTTCTCCCCTGAAGATGTCACTAACTCTTTGACATCAATTTCTGCCTATATATTAATGACTTGCAAAGCCATAATGAGTCCTAAAGCCTAGACTCACATCCAGCTGCAGTCCCACAGGCTTTTAAAATTCAGTATGCTTGAAATAAATCCTCTTTCTACTCAAAATCTCCTGTTTCTGTCTTAGTCCGTTTGGACTGCTATAACAAGATACCACAAACTGGGCAACTTACAGAAACAGGAAGTTATTTCTCAGTTCTGGAGACTGGGGAGTCCAAGATCAGGGTACTGTCTGGTGCAGCCACATTTCCTGCTTCATGCCACCTTCTCCTGTTCCTCACAGGGTGGGACAGGCTGGCTCTCTGGGTCCTCTTATAAGGGCACTAATCCCACTCATGAGTGTTCCACCCTCATGACCTAATCACTTCCCAAAAGGCCCCACCTAATACCATCACATTGAGGGTTAGGATTTCAACTCAAATTTTGGGTGGATACATTCAGACCACAGCCGTTCCAGCAGTTGGCAATAGCCATGTTAAGACCCCAGGGAGAAAAAAAATGATGAGAAAAAAGGAAGGAAGGAATGAAGGAGAAAGAAAAAAAGAGTCTTGCTGAAGGAGGCTGTGCTCCCATCTTCATCTTGGGAAGATGCAGATGCTTGGTGAGTTTCCACTGTTGGGTTCCTCTGTTCTCCCTGAGCCAAGTGCCTGATTTTAACAGAATTCACCTTATCCTAGAGACAGTCCTGCCAACCCCTGGCCACTCCAAACCCACTCCTCACCTCATGTTTGCTATGGCGACTAATAGCGTCATTGATAGAGTTTGGCTGCGTTGTACCCCCCAAACCTCGTGGACATCTGATCCCCAGTGTGGCAGTGTTGGGAGCTGTTTGCGTCATGGGGGCGGATCCCTCATGAATTGGTTCATGCTCTCCCTGGGGGGTCAGGGTAGTGAGTGAGTTCTCGCTCTATTAGTTGCCACAAGAGCTGGTTGTTGAGAGAGACCCTGGCACCTTCTCTCTCTCTCTCTTGCTTCCTCTCGCCATCTGATCTGTTTGTACCCGCCGGCTCCCTGCCGCTTTCCACCATGAGTAGAAGCAGCCTGAGGCCCATCCCAGAATCATAAAACAAATAAACCTCTTCTCTGTTATAGCAACATAAAAATGGGCTCATACGGTCCCCAACCCGTTTCTAAACTCAGGGAGCCCCTCCACCTCTGACCCCTCCCTTATCCTCTCCCCACTGGAAATCAGTCGGCAGGTTCAGCCGATTGCTCCATCTCCTGCCGTTCTCCCCACCTCCCGCTTTGCTTAGGCAAACTGGCTCGCTCTCTGTTCTTTAAGTCGTTCTCATCTTAGGTCCTCTGCCCGAGCTGTTCCTTCTGCTCTGAAACAGCACCCGCAGTTCTCATCCTTACGGTCTCAGCTGAAACACTGCCTCCTCAGTGAGGCTCTGCGCCCTCCCTCTCTACCCCAGCACCCTGTCCGATGGCCTTCGGCACTCGCCGTTCTGAACGCCGGGGATGTTATCTGGTTCACTGAGGCTTGCTTATCTATAGCTTGTCTCACTTCTTCCATATTGTCCCTCTCCTCAAAATCCTTGAGAAACTCCCATTTTCCAGAGTCTAAAATCCAAACTCCTTACCATGGCGCTCCAGGCCTCTCGCTCTGGCTCAAGCCATCTTGCCCACTTGGTGTCTGTGCGTTCTCTGCCATGCCACCAGGGCCCATGCCCCGGACACGCTGTGCCTCCTCTTTCCTCACCTGTGCTCCTCCACCCCCTCCAGATGAAATTATCCTCAGCCTGCAAGGCTCAGCTCAGATGTCACTTCTGGATTCCCCTTCCTCCTTTGCTTGTCAGCTCCCATGCTTCTCGGGAATAGCACCTGCCATGCTGACCTCTGTATCGGGGTGAGCAGGTGCTGGCCTCTGGCCTAGACGGGAAGCATCCAGAGACACTCGCCTTTATCTAGCACATAGCATGCCGTTACACGTTTCATTTTGTTGGCTTGAATCCCTTCCTCCGATATAATTCTTCCTGTGTTGACAGGCTTTGACAAAGAGAATAGGTGGGTGAGGGAGAGAAATGGGGAGTGACTACTAATGGTTATGAAGTTTCTTTTTTGGGTGATGAAAATGGGTTCTAAAATTGATTGTGGTAACGGTTGCACAACTCTGCAAACATACTAAAAACTGCTGGATTGTACACTTTGGGTGAATTGTATGATATGTGAATTATAACTAAATAAAGCTGTTTTTAAAAAGTATTTCTACACTGTTATATGAATACATATTGCCATAAAAACTAAGATGATTAAATGTGAAGTGACAAATGGAAAAAAAGTTTTTCTGTGATTCAAGCTCAGCCCAGGCCTGCAGTGTCCATTCATCACATGAACATCGGTTGGCGACATGCAGCTATATAGTGGCACCACTTGGAAATACAACCTGGAGAAGCTGGATTTCCTGTTAGGTAATTGTGTACTCTCCCCGCACCAGACGGTGAGCTTCCAGAGGGCAAAGGACCAGATTAATCACATCAGGCTCCCTAACGCCTCACTGGGGCACCTGCTGGAGCTCCCATCGTATAAACCGTGCTGAAGGTACCACAAAAAACAGACTCAAACATTGGCATATGACAGCCACAGGCACAGCGTATGCTTCTGAGAATGAAACCACACATAATCCCCAGAGATTTTACTTAAAACGCTGATGACTCTGCAGACATTTTAAGCCAAGGGTCGGAAAGGTGGCTCCCGGCCTCAGGCTTCCATCTCCATCGAGGATTGACTGCAGCGTAGCCTCCTGTCCGTGCTGCAAGGCTGCCCAGGCTGGTTGCGATGGCAACCGATGACACATTTGTCGGTTTGAAGAGGACTGGGTTGCAAGGAGCACCAGCAGACCCCTTCCTCTCAGCCATGGCAGGCTGTGTGTTCTCAGTCAAATCTCTGCCCATCTGCCCCACAGCCTCCCCCTCTGTAGAATGCTAGGGGAGATCAGATGTTCTGTGGGGACCCTCCAACCACTGAAGTGCTGATTCTATATTGCTGATGACAGGATTTGTCTCTTCAGGTGAAAGTCACGACTAAACAAAAGCTCAGTCCCAGAAATGAGGATGAACTGGCCATGCGTTCCCACCCAAGTGTTCTGCCTTCTCTTTGGAGTAAAGCTCTGTCTACTTCATGGTGTATAAAGTACCTGTGCATCTATGAAGCCCTGTGAGAAGTTGCATGGGAGCAATTGTGCAACACTTTGACCAGGTGGTGAACAAAAGCAGGCACCCCCTAGTAGCTTGTCAGGAAAACGATGCCTCAGTTTTGGAAACTACCTGACCAAGTTCTAGCCCACACATTGGAAGTTCTCAACAAAGGTGCAAATAAGAACCCCACTTACATACCGAGAGGCTCTGACTCAGTTGGCCCGAGTGGGGTCTGAATATCTGGATTTTATGAAGAGCCCAAAGATGATGCTAATGTGCGTCCTGGTTGGAAACCACCACACTGAGTGGTTTTTGGACCTTATCATCTTAGAAGCTCCTGAGAGAGAACAGAAAAGCTCATTTAAAAAAGGTTCGGGGGCCGGCCCGGTGGTGCACTGCTACAGTGCGCCGCTTGGGAAGCGCTGAGGCGCTCCCACCGAGGGTTCGGATCCCACATACAGACTGGCCGCTCACTGGCTGAGCGAGGGGTGGGGGCAACGCCGAGGGTTGCGATCTGTTGCCGGTCACGAAAAAAAGACAAAAAGGAAAAAAAAAAAATGGTTCGGATCAATGTCCCAGTGTAGGTTCATTGTAACAAATGTACCCCATGGTGCCAGGTGTTGATGGTCTGGGGGTGGTGAGAGGGTATATGTAGGAGTTCTCTATTTTCTATGCAATTTTACTATAAAAAATAAAGTTTATTAATTTTTTTTAAATGCAGGGAAGGGGCAACCTGGCTATAACAGGGTCAGTGGAAATATTCAAGGGTCATGGTCCAGAGCCTTTCAGCCAGATCACTCTTTGTTCTGTCATCTCCTGCCCCGTCTTCATGGAAGGCTGTGTTGTCTGAGGGCACATTCTGCACTCCTTACCCAGCACTGGCAGCCCCCTCGAGTTCTGCCCTCAAATCATCTTCCCAGACGTAGAATCAACAACGAGAAGCCCAAATTGAAAGAGATTGCAGGCTCCACAGGGGCAGGGACCTTGCCTGCCTGTCCACCACCATAACCTAGAACATGACCAAGGTCTGCAAGAGCAGGGACCTACAACAGGGTCTGGCTCAAGGTAGGTGTGCATGGCCTCCCTGCCAGCCATCACATTCCTCCCTTTGCTTTGCTCCCACTCGGGCCCTTCTTTCCACCTAATTGTCCTTCCAGGTCATTTCCCTGTGAACATTTCCAACCTACTCCAGCCTCTGCCATCTCTCTTCCCTCTGAGCTCTCCACAGCTTTGTGCTGTGTTGCTTTGAATTCCTTCAGGCCAAGACTGTGCTTTGTTCTGCTCTCTGTCTCCAGCCCCAGACACGGGCCCTGGAGCTAGCAGGCATCCCTCAGTGTCTGCAGGGCCTGCCAGGCCTGCCGTGGGTGTCAGGACCAAGTTTCCTCTGATCAGAGCCCCATATAGTTCTTACCACACACCAGCGAGACTAGATCTGCCAGCTCCACAGAAGATAGAGCTTGTGAGCCCAGAAAAGGAGAGGAATGTGCCTGAGAATGCGCCTCTGTCCCTTCAAGATGGTTTGCTCCTCTGCTCTGAGAAAGCAGCATCTGTTTAGGACTTAAAAGCATGGGCTCTGGAGCCAGGCCGTCTAGATTTAAAATCTGCTTCCACCACTTCCTGGATGGATGACCTTGCGTGAGTTGCTCAGCATGCCTCAGTGTTTTCATCTGTCAAGTGGGGATAGTAATAGTCCCTACCTTAAATTAGGGTAAGGTTTTAAAAAGTTAATATATGTGAAATGCTTAGAAATATATGGCACGTAGTTATTTGTTCAATAAGTGTTTTATCATTAAGAGTGTGCTCTACAGGGATGAGCCAAGTACTCTGGACAACCATCCCAGGCTGTAATAACAGAACAATAACATAGGTTCTGAGCCTTAAGTCCTCAACATCTCCTAAACCACCCAATTGTAACTGTTCAGTTCCTGTCTTCCCTGCTGAACTGTGCTCCTCGTTACCTCAAGAAACTGAGGCACAGAGAGGTCACAGAGCTAGGCCATGTGGTGAGGAAGTAGTGGAGCCCAGACTCCAACCCAGGCAAGAGCCTGAGCAGCTTTGCTCCTGTGCCCCTAGGCCCTGCACAGAGCCTGGCGCTGGGCGGTGGCTGGAGCTCCATAAACCTTTCTTCACTGGATGGAGGTTATTTCAGTCCAGCCTCCAGAGCTGATTCTCTTCATCTGTCCATAGAATCAAAGTCGTGGAATTGTGGAGTTGGGTGTAAGCTTTGAAGTTCAAGTAGTCCAGCCGTCTGTTTGACTAATAGGAAGAGTGGGCCCAGAGGGGCTGAGCACAAGACCCACAGCCAGTTATAGGCAGGGGAGCGGGGACCCAAGGGGCCTCTCCTTGCCCAAATGTTGCCTTGCTGGTGTTCTCAGAGTTTTGCTTGATGGACAAAACAGAGGCATAGAATGGCCTTTCCAGAGGAATGGTAAGTTCTCCAAAGTCGGGGATTTGGGCTCTGATGTATGCTGTGCTAGCTCGGGGTTCCTTTTCCAGGGTGCTCTTCATCAAGGGCATTCAATAAATGCTTCCCAAGTGTCCTGTTGTTCCTCTGGAAGCACAGCACTGGCTGAGTGTCTGTCACATACTGGGGATGGCATTAGGTGCCCTCACATATGAGGTCTCACTTAGCTTTCACAACACTCCTTATTAGCATCCCTATTTCATAGGTGAGAAAGCTAAGACTTAGTGATGCTAGGAGCCGAGCCGAGTTTCACACAGGTAGAAAATGGCAGAGGGCCTGATTGTCCATCTGGAGCCATGGGTGGACTGAGTAACGCAGAGAGAACCGGTCGCAGGAAAGGAGAACGAGACCAGGTGAAGAGATATGGGGCAGTGAGCTCAGTGGGGAGGGGACAGAGAAGGCTGCCCAGTGCCAGGCCTCTCCAGAGGGTGACAGTAATCCTCCCTCCAGCCTTCCACTTGAGCTTGCTTGAGGGGCTGTCCGGCTCTGCAAGGAAAAGAGGCAAGTGTGAGAAGTGCTCTCAGAATTATTACTGATTCACCATCGCCCCTTGGTTTCTTCTGGGTTCTGAAATTGATTTCCTGGTTCATGGATGGTAATTTCACGTTTTGAAAGCCAAAACTCTAGGTATTCAAAAGTGGCTTCTCTTGAAACCTTTAGACCAGGGGTCAACAAACTTTCTGTAAAGCATGAGATAGTAAGTGTATCGGTCAGTTTTCCATTGCTTACTACAGAATTCTTAAAACTGGGTAATTCATAAAGAAACAAAATTTATTTCTTACAGTTTTGGTGGCTGGAAAGTCCAAGGTCAAGAAAGCGCATCTGGTGAGGGCCTTCTTAGTGGGGACTCTCAACAGAATCCCATGGCAACACAGGGGATCACATGGTGAGAGCTGAGCAAGAGCACATTTCTGCTCGCTTTCTTCCTCTCCTTATAAAGCCTCCAGCCTGCTCCCCGATAACCCATTCATGAGGGCAGAGCCCTCACAATCCAGTCACCTCCCAAAGACCCCACCTTTTAAATGCCATAGTCCATTTCCCACCCTCTTAACACTGTTACAATGGGGATCAAGCTTCAGCATGAGTTTTGGGGGGACACTCAAACTCTAACAGTAAGTATTTCAGGTTTTTCAGGCCATGTGGTCTCTGTCACAACTTCTTAACTCTGCTGTTATAGCACAAAAGTAACCAGAGAGAATATAGAAATGAAGGGTGTGGCCATGTTTCATTAAAATTTAATTTACAAAAATAAGTGGTGGGCCACATTTAGCCCATTGGACTGTAATTTGCCAACCCTTGCCTTAGACAAATCACAAGGCTCCAGAAATCTTGGAAAAGTTGAGGTCAATGGTTGTGAAAAATCCTTGCTAAGTACAGACTGAATGTAACTATTAATTTTGATGTGCATGTGCATGTGTGAAAAATACCAGTCTCCAAATACTTTTAAAAGTAAGTTTTGCCAGAATTAACTCACCCCAGCTTAAAATTTCTGCCATAGGCCTGTAAGCACAGACATGTACGAATTTCAGCCGCTAGTTAGTGATGTGACCTCAGGAAAGTTATTTAGCCTTTTGGAGCCCCCATTTCGCCATTTGTAAAACTGAAGTAATCAGCATCTACCTGAAGGCGTAATTGTGAAAATTAACCAGGGCAGTGTAGGATAGTGGTTAAGAGCAAGGAATCAAGAGTCAGAGGATTCTCGGGCCGGCCCGGTGGCGCACTGGATAGTGCGCCGCTTGGGAAGCGCGGCGGCGCTCCCGCCCGAGGGTTCGGATCCCACATACAGACCGGTTCCCGCTCACTGGCTGAGCGAGGCGCGGGAGCAACGCCGAGGGTTGCGATCCCGTTGCCGGTCCCCGGTCCGGTACGGGGGCAACACTGAGGGTTGCGATCCGTTGCCGGACACGGAAAAAAAAAAAAAAACAAAAAACAAAAAAAAAAAAAGAGTCAGAGGATTCTCGGGCCGGCCCGGTGGCCCACTGGATAGTGCGCCGCTTGGGAAGCGCGGCGGCGCTCCCGCCCGAGGGTTCGGATCCCACATACAGACCGGTTCCCGCTCACTGGCTGAGCGAGGCGCGGGAGCAACGCCGAGGGTTGCGATCCCGTTGCCGGTCCCCGGTCCGGTACGGGGGCAACACTGAGGGTTGCGATCCGTTGCCGGACACGGAAAAAAAGACAAAAGACAAAAAAAAAAAAAGAGTCAGAGGATTCTGACCGGGATCTTCCACCTGTTAGATGGATGACCTCGAACAATTTACTAAACGTCTCTGCGCCTTAGATTCCTCATCTATGAAATGCAGATGATAAATGTTCTACTGTATCAGGGTGTTGCAAGATGGGCTAGGACAATATGTGTAGAGCACTTAGCACAGTGTCTAGGAAGTGCCAAGTATTCAGTGACTCTTTGCCATTATTATTCAGTAAAGTTGGTGATGCACACAGCACATAACAAGCTGTCAGTGAATATTTTTTCTTCCCTTTCCAGAGGGAGGAAGACAGGGATCAGGGAGTTTCTGAATACGTGTAAGGACATCACAGGTTGCAAAGATTAAAATGAAACTTATGGCTGGTAGGGAATAGAGCAGAAGATTCCTCAGGACTGTACTCTTTTTAAATGTGTGAGAAATGAGGACTTACCTGTAGAATGTCATAAATCAGGTTTTATTGCTAACCTGCCATTGTAGGGGCCAAGGAAAAACTTCCTCCTTACCCCTGAAGGTTCATTAATAAAAATCACTGACAAATTTAGATCAATATGCAGAAAAGGCATAACAAATTTTATTATTTAATGTGCTGGTAGAAGGCAAAGCACAGGAAAATCACAAGAGAGTAATGTGCCAATTTCCCACTGGAGTACAGAGATTATACACCCATCTCCACAGGGAATGGGGCAATGAGGGTACAGGAGTCAATGAGTCTTAGGGGGACACAATGGGCCTGGAGAACATACAGTGGCCTGGGACAAAGCCTGTTGGGCCTGCAGAGCAGACAATGATGGGTAAGTGATTTTCTTCAAAATACTGAATGGGACCAAAATATAAGACAATGAATGGTCTGTGACAAAAATCAGTCAAGGCATGTTGACAGACTCCAGTCTTTCTTCCTGTGACATGAGTTAAGTCAATGAAAATGCAGGGAAAGGACCAGAGGTAATTGTCTTCTTTTTTGGCATGTCTGGACTTGAGGCAGATAAGGGAACAGCTTCATTCTGTGCTTCAGAGAGTGGCGGAGGTTTGAGAGATGGAGAGGAGGGAAGATCAGAGAAACCTTGAGGGTGCTTCTTTATTCCTGCATGTCAAAGCACCATATTTGGGGGTAACAGCTTTCTGCACCCCAACACCATGTACCTCTGAAAAGGATCTTGCTGGGAGTGTGTGGGAAGTAAGACAGAGTTGACCCAGAGGCACAGCCAAGTGCTTAAAGTCTAGAGACGGGGTTCCAGTCCAGGCTGCAGTTCAGCGCAGGCTCCGGGAGCTGAAAGAGGGGACCAGTTCCTGGGTTCCTCCACCATCTGCTCATTATTGGATCACCCCCGTCAGCACTGAGCCATGCTAGTCTTCCATCTTACTTTTTTTTTTTTTTCCTTTCTTACTTTCTCCTCCAGCTACTGTCCTGTTTCTCTGGATAGTCTCAATAGCTTTGCCTATTGAGTCTCCAATGTCTTTTCTCCCTCTTTTAAACCTTCTCCAGCCAAGCTTTTTGTCCTCACCCATTTCACCATAGCCGCTCTCGTCAAGGCCACTGATGGCCTCCGTGTTGCTCAGTCAGGTCAACTCTCAGACCTCATTGTCCTTGAACTATCAGCAGCATCTGCTCCAGGCTTTCTTCACTGGGTTTCCTGGACACCCACTCCTGGTTCCCCTGTGACCATGGTGGCTGTTCCTTCTCAGTCTCCTTTGGTGGTTCCTCCACATCTCCACATCCTCTTCAAGCTTGGGCACCCCAGGTGCTGACCTGGGATGTCTACTCTTTTGTACCTATGCTCACTCTTTTAATAGTCTTATCCACTCTTACAGTTTTACGTACCATCTATTTACACATTTGTATCTCTGACCAGTTTCTTGCTGGAGGTCCAACATCTTGAATCTAGACACATATATCTCACCCCATATTCAGCACCTCTGCTTGCGTGTGTTGGGCATCTCCAGCTTAACGTGCCTCACCCCCAGCCCCACTTCAGGCAGCGGTGACTCGACTGGGCCAGCTGCTCAGGCTAAGGCCTTGGTGTTACTTCCCATCTTTTCCCTCACACCACTCATCCAGTCCATGAGCAAAGCCTGTGGCCTCTAACGTCAAAACGTAGTTTTCTTCGTATTGATCTAAATTTGCCAGTGATTTTTATTAATGAACCTTTGGGGTGAAGAGGAAGTTTTCCCTCAGTCCCTGCAATGCCAAGTCAGCAGTAAAATCCGATACGTGACATTCTGCAGCTAAGTTCTTATTCTTCACAATATCCAAAATCGGACCACTTGTCACCTCAGTCGCTACCACACTGGTTCACGCCACTGTCCTCTCTCCCGAGTGCTGTTTCGGTAACTAGCTACCTGGTATCCCTGGCATAGCCTTGCCTATAGTCTGTTCTCTACACAGCAGCCAGAGAGACCCTCTTGAAGTCTCTGTCATTATGTCACCCTCTTGCAATCCTCCAGTGTGTTCCCTTGTCATTCAGGGTACACACCCAAGTCCTTACCACGGGCTATGGGACCCAGTACCTTCTGGCCTCCAGCTCCTGCTACGACCTCGTCTCCTACCCTCCGTTCACTTCCCCAGCTCCTGGCACGCCAGCGCCTGCAGCTCCCTGGACAGGCCAAGCCAGTGCTCACCCCTCTGTTGTCTCTACCTGGAGGGCTCTTCTCCCAGACATCCTCTCGGCCGGTGGCCCCACCTTCATGTCTTTGCTCAAATATAAGCCTCTCCCAGAGGTTTTCCCTGATGATCCTGTTTAACATTGTATCCTCCTTCCTAGATTTATTTTTCTCCCTAACACTGGCTACTTTGTAATATACTGTATATTACTTCTTTAGTATGTTTCTTTTCTGTGTCCCCCATGAGAACTGTAAACTCCATGAAGGCAGGATTTGTTTTGTTTACTGTTTTACCCCCAGTGCCTAGAACAATGCCTTTCGCATGGTAGGTTTTTGGTAAGGATTTGCGTGGACGGACGGATGGATGGATGGATGGATTGGAGGCTCCCCAGGCTTCCAGCTGACATCATGGGGATGGTCTCCCATGGAAACACACCCGTTCTCCTGCCACTGTTGGTTGCCTCATTCAGTGATGAGGAGGAGACTTTGCATTCATTCAAGCAATTTAAGAAGCTCAATTAAGACCAGTAGACAAGTTGGTCCTCTTTTTAAAAATATTTATTTAACTTTAGATGTAAATATTTATTCTTTCCATCTCATAAAGCAGTAATTCACATAACAGAAAACTTGAAAAATACAGAAAGGTGGAAAGAGGGGGAAAGTCACCAAAATTACTTCTAACTAAAAATAACTGCATTGTGACCTCCGGGGCTTTCTTTTCCTACACACGTTTGAGGGGTGTGTTTCCCCTGGTCAGGTAAAAGGTGAGAAAGTATATATTCACATTGTATCTTGCTTTTTTCCCCCCCTTGCTTGATAACATAAACATTTTCTATGTTAATCCAGTCACTGACCCTCGCGAACATCATTGTTGGTAGCTGCACAGTGCTCTACTTGAGGACGAGCATGTCATAGTTAGCCAGTTCCCTAGTGCTGGAATATTTTAGTAGCTTCCGATTTTTCATGATTATAAATTATGCTGCTATAACAGTAATTTTCTCACAATCATCGCTTTTCTCAAATAACTGACTTTTCATTGCAGGGCACAGGGAATGCCTGAGCATCACTCTCTCCACTTAAAGGTGTGACTGTAGCATAATGAGAAATGGGGAGAGGGGAGGAGAGGACTGGGGAGCAGAGAGGATAGTGTACTTTGTTTTCATTTTAATCATAAACGTACTGTGTAGTTAGTTATATTCCATTTGGAGAATAGATGAGTCCTAAATGTGTCCCAGCTTCACTTTTCATTAACATGAATTTTAGGTCTTGGAGACCTTCTTGGTGTGTACACATAGAAAATCTGGTCTCTTGCACATGTCTTTTCCATCCTGAGTATTTCTGTGGTCCCCAGGGGTTACCACGAACCATCATTGCTGCAGATTCCGTGACTGCAACTAGAAGTTTCCCTGCCCCACATTTTCTTAATTGAAGACTAGTACTTTGCTTCTGCTAAACCAAGGTTCCATGGAGACATCTTGATCAACCAGGGCAAAAAGTGAAAGGAAATAGTTTATTCACTTTGGTAATATAATAGGGATCCCACCTTAGGTTCGCTTGAGCCCCCAGCTATTAGAGGACTGTGCGAGATTGTCCACTGTGCACACCCAGTCCTTGTCTGTCCTCTTCACTGCTAGCTTGGCCGGTGCCTGACACAGAGGTGTGCTCAATGAATATTTGTGCATTGCATCACTTAATGAATGGATGGCTCACCTGGCTGGCGATGCAGACAGGGCTCAGTGAGACAAGTGGCAGAGGCACAGCCCAGGAACACAGGTGGCGGGGCAGAAGGCCCCACTAGGTACTCCCTCCTCTCCCCTGAGGCCTGCCTGCCGAAGAGGGCTAAGTACACCCCTCAGGAGCTCCCACAGCGCCTGGCCTCCTCCTATCACCCCATTGACATCTCCTCGTTGTTCATGGCTTCCCTGAGGCCCGACTCCCCTCCCCGGCCCTAATCACCTTGGGGAGAGACTGTCTTCTCTCTGCTGTGGTGTCCCAGGTCTCCACCAGGGCCTGGCCTATGCAGGAGCTCTGTGATACAGAAGGGAAGAGGTGGGTGAGACGCTTCGGAATATGAGTCTGAGCGGCTCCTAGTTTACAAAAAAGACATCTGCCCCTGGTTATTGAGAAGCTAGAATATGCATCCAAAGGTAAGAGGATATTAATGCTGTAGAGCGAAAACATCTCACACCTCAAACTCCCAAACTCAGCTGCACAACAGAATGAACATGGAGATCTTTTTAAATTCCAAAGCCCAGACCAATTAAGTCCCAGTCCCTGGGGGTGGGAGGCACCCACTAATCAGTAGTTTTTTTTTTTTTTGAAGTTCCTAGGGAATTCCAACATGCAGACAAGTTTGGAGCCACTTCTAAATCCTTGGCCTGTCACAGTCCCCAATTAATTGAAATCCACTGGATGAACAAATGAATGAATTTAGGAGCCTTCACATCTTCAGCAAAGGCTTATGTGTCCCTTTTCCAGGTCTCAGGCTATGACCTTGCTACCCAGTCACATTCTATTCTCTCTATAAAATCGATGATTTGGGGAATTCTCCTTTATTTTCTGGTGGTAGTTTTCTTGTTCCATTTTTTACATTTAGATATTTAATTTCTCTACAAAGGAGAGTCTAGAAATACAAAAAAATAGGAATCCTTTCCCCATTCATTTGAATGTCATCTTTATCATGTAATGCCACATTCATTCAACACATGTCTAGCACATGCTACACACCATGCACTGCTAGGTGCTGGGGATGCTGGGGTGGACAAGATGGACACGTCCCTGTCCGCCGGAACCGACAGGCCACAGGAGGCAGATGGTGGGCATGCATAAACATACAAATAGGGGATTTAAAAAATGTGTGGTCAGTGCTTTGAGAGAAAAGAACAGGATACTGAAAAGAACAGGAGGGACCTAATTAAAGTCAGGGGTATGGGACAAGTCCTCTTTCTGAAGAAAGGGCAGTTGTCATTATGTATTTGTCTATTTGTTTAGTGCCCCTGCCCCCCTATGTTATGCTTTATGAAGACCAAGACCGTATCTGTGTTATTCACGCCCTTCCTGCCTTCTGGCTCACCCACACAGGCTCCTTGAATGGCCCTGCCTGGAACCCTAGGAACCCTGGGAGCCCCAGGACCCCTGGGGCCGGGGCTGGCTCTGCAGCTGCTGCAGGCACTGGTAGCACTGGGTGAGATGGCTCAGCTCCTGCTCCAGCTCCTTAGCAAGTGTCCTCACTTCCTTGGCCTCCTCTGCCCTCGCCCCCTGCTCCAGGTGCTTCCAGTTCTGCAGGATGCTGTTCACATCTTGCATAAGACAGAGGCCCGCCCCCATAGCACCCACCACCCGGCACCCTTGGTCATGGCCAGAGCTGTGCCCTCAAAGGCTCTCTGCACCCCTCCAGCCTTCCAGAAAGGGGCACGGCTTGTGGCCACAAAATCCTTGACCTTAGCCATGAAGCCAGAGTTGGCTTTGACCACCTGGTAGGCATGAAGGGCCTCAGCTTTATTCCTCCAAAAGCCTCGTACTCCAATGTCGTAGTCATAGTTGCCACAGTGCAGGCTTGGTCTCTTGCTGCCGAGCTGTTTCTATGTTCTAAGACATTCATTAAGACGCTGGTGATGGCAACTGCTGTCCCCAACGCCATCCCAGCTGTTGAGAGCATGAGACTCCCTCCTGCTGTCACAGGTGCTAGGGCTAAGCCCAGGATGCTCATGACTCCAGAAACAGCCCCTGAAGAGCTGGCCACCACACGGACCTTAGTGAGCATCTTGTGGGTTGTGTCAACTTGGTCTGCAATGTTGTAAAGTTCTCTGATATCCTTTTCCAGCTTAAACTTCTGCGAGGGAAAATATGAGAGAAACATTCTTTCCTCCTCTGACAGACTTTTCTCTGGCAAGGATTCTTTCTCACGCAGCATCAGCTCTGCACACAGGACATGGTACAGCACATTGGCCTTACCCCTGTGGACAGTCCGTGTCAAGTGATTAGTTTCCCAACTCTGGGACAGGTTCACCAGTGGGGCGAAAAATGTCTAGGGGATCTGAGTTCTCACATGCATTCAGCAGGCAAGGCCCTAGGAGTAAAGGTACAAAGTAGGGAGCAGACACAGACACACAGAGGGTCCACTCTGTGGCCTGGAGGCCTGGGGAGTTGTGTGTTTGTAGCAGGAGCATGGTTTGAGCAACCCCTGTGTGCGCCTAGACTGGCTTACTGTTCTGTTTATCCACTGACAGCTCACTTCTAAACATATGTTGATGCTGATGTGATAAATAAAATGTACTTAAAAGCATTACTGACTTTTGTCACCAAGTCTTTTCTTACTAAATGTATAAATATATGCATGCATTTATAATTTATACATATGCAACAAGTTGTGAGCAATTCTATTAAGGAAAATGAGAGTAGTTAGAGTGTACGGAGAAGATGCCTTGATTTTTTTTTTTATGTTAAAAAGGGGTTTACCTAGAAATCGTGGTTGTTTGTAGGAAGGGGACCTAAGTATTAGGCAGCAAGGTTTGTGGGAGATTGACTTTTTACTGTTTCCCCTTTTGTTTCTTTTAAGTTTTGTGTCATGTATTATAATTATTTTTTGAAAGTTCATAAAATAACCTACATTTCCAAAGCAAAATGTGAGGGGATCTCCAAAGACAAACAAATATAACCCCTTCCATAGGAAAGGGCTCATTGTTACTCAGTTTGACAGTGGTGTGTATTTTGAAAACTAGAAGTAGATTCTTAACAAAAGGGTGGTCATGCTTGAAACAGTGAGACCTCTTTATTTAACAGGCAAGTAGGAGAAGCACATACGTCTCAAGAAAAAGTGATGGAAAGGAAAAAAAAAACTGTATGACAGAATATTTTCTCCATTAACTCAAATTTTCCCTATTATTTTGACCAAAAAAAAAAAAAAGAGAGAGAGAGAGAGAGATCACCATTACTCAGTTTTCCTGTTGAATCAATTTGGTACAGCTCCTGGAACACCAGAGTTCTGCAGGGTCTTTGCTTGAGAAACACTGTCCTAAGTAAATTTGTCTTATAGGATTTGGGGCTTCCAAAGTGGATATGGCTGGACTGTGCAGGATGCTGCGAACCACTTCCTACAGCATGTAACAAAGGCTGACTTGTGTGGCCCTTAGGTTTCTTCCTATCTGTCTCCTGGCTGAGCATCTACAGTAGATTGGCCTTGGGTTTGAGGGACATTGAGAGTGGGTCTGTGGGAAAGAAGGCAGAGCTGTGGCTGTCAGTCTAAATAACAGACAGAGGCTCTCTAAAAGAAAAGGATATTTATTTGGGGACAGGGCATTGCAATGGGAATACATGTGCCATAGAAAACTATGCACATATTCAGGGAGATAAAGGAAAACAAAGGTTTTTACAGGAAAAGTGGTGGAGGATTATATAATCATTTGGGGATAATTATCCCTTGGATGTAAAGGTCAATAGCAAGGGTGACACCAGTCTGAGGTTGGACAGGCAGTTGCTGGGCTGATGTCCTTGAAGAAGTACTTTTTGGGTAACGTTGGGATGGTCTTTGTGCAGGGTTGTGGCTTTTGCAGAGTCCTTTGTGATAGTTCTTGTTATCAGGCACTTATGTGTGAGAATCCTCCCTTCATGGCCTTTCCTGGCTGTATTTTTCAGGGTTTTTAACACGTGTAGCTCCGTTTTGATTCTAAAACTTTCATAGGGCAAATTATACTTGGACCATACAACAGCAAGACCTCAAAGGAATTGTTGACAATGGCTTTAGAGTCCTCTGTTCCCTGGACAAGGTCATTAGCAGCCTCAGGTGGACCAGCCCAGCTGACCCCTCCCCAGGGAAGCAGGAGGGGTTTTTTGGCAGCCTTCCCCACCTTCAAGTCACTCTTTTAAAAAAGGCTAAATCAGTGTTTTCTTCGGGACATCTCCATACACCTAGGATTTCAGTCCACTTTCCAACCTAAATCTTAAACCTATGAGATGTTAGAGCTGGAAGGCCCATCAGGATCCTCTGGCGCACAGATGGCAACGAGGCATGAGCTCCTTTGCTCCTGCTGGCAGGGGCACCTGAAGGCCGAGAGAACTGCGATGCTGCATGCAGGCTCTTGAGAAAGAACACTGTGATGACTGGTGATGCTTTCTCTGGGCCCAACTGAGAAGGTAAGTGGTAATTTGCCACATGTTTGCCATCAGTGAGTCCAACCCCTTCTTTTACAGAGGAGCAAACTGGCCCCAAGGAGAAAGTGGCTTTTCCTGAGTACAATCCAGTTAGTGATGGAGTTAGGGTAAGAACCTAGGACTCCAGCTTCCCAGAAGCCTCTGGTCTGCCTCAACCACTGGTTGAAGCTAATATTCCCTGAGAAAGGAAAAAAATCTCTCTGTCTTTACCAAAGGAGGAGAGATGACCATTGTGCTGACACATTGGAAGTGACCTAATTAACTTTAGTCTAGGTGGGATTCATCAGCCAGCAGCAAAAGCAAGTGACTTTTTGGGAGCTGTGGGGAGGAATCCAGAGAGTGGAAATGGGAGAGAGAGCAGTGGAGGGAGGCTGGGCCAAGGACGTGGCCGGTAGAATGGCCTGTGCAACGCTTGCTTGCATGACCTATGGAGAGTTTATAATTGAGAAGCTCGACTGCCCTGCAGCTCATGTTACAGAACCATATGGATGCTCCAGCGGGAGTGAGCACAGTCTCTGCTGGGCAGCAGACTTGAATATGAGTGTGCTGCTGCAGCCAACCTCCATGGGAGAGTCTGAACACTCAAGTCAAAACCTAGACATTCACATGGCTCTGGAGAGGATAGAGAAAGGCCAAGGAAGAGTATTCCTGGGTTGTGCAAAAAGAAGCAAATTCTGCTTCTAGGAGTCCATCCCCCAATAGGCCACGTGTCTGGGCACCCACTAATGTGCTTACCAAGGGGTTTTAATTTGCTAAGACGTTTTCACGATGTGTAAATCCCTTTCCTTCCTTCTGCACCTCTCCAATTGCACATGGAGGTAACTGAGACAGCATGAACCACTATTCAGCCAACATTATCAGAACACATTTGTATGTTTCACGCTAGGAAGTTTGCTTCCCAGAAGTACAGCCACAAAATTTGGACATTAACAATCAGATTTTATTCCTTCGTTTAAATACTTACTGAGTGCCAGGTCCATGCTGGACACTTTTCTAGAGGCTGGGGTTATGTTTGTGAGCATAACAGCCTGAATCCCTTCCCTCATGGACTCACATTCTGGCGACTTCCCCCAGCCCACCCTTTCCTAGGATTACCTTTCTAAACCAATTTTCTCCACAATCTTCTCCCCAGCCTGTGGATGACAGAGTAGCCAGCGAATTTCTTCTGTAGTCATCTTGGTCCCAAAATGCTCAACAATGCTCCAGTAAAGTGGGTTATCTAATTATAATATTTGGGAATAAAATAGCCAAGGTTAGACTTCATCAAAAATCTTAATGTCTCAAAAGTTCACATAATTTTTGCCTGATGATTTTAATCTAACAAACCATGGTACTGGTTTGTTACCATGTACCATGGTACCCAGTGCTGCCTAGGATGCAATAAAACTGATCTTCTGCTAGGCAAAGTAGATTGGTAAAGCACTTTTGAAATTTTGACACAAAAGTCTTCTGATAATTATTCAATAACCCAGTGATAGGCACAGAGATGATCAGGACCACATTATTTATAATATTGTTGACTTAAAAGCAGGTGAATGATCATTCTGTCCAGCCCCCTACCATCTCCAGTCCTGAGGGGGTGCAGTCCAGTCTGTGTTAAGCCCTCCTGGAGATGAGGCGCTCTCGGCTGGTTGGTAGTTCCTTCTAACCAGGCAGGCAATATTGCAGGTATGTTTATTTAAACACTCTTTTTCATGCCACAGCTTCTTTTATTGCTTAAAAATCACTTTAAATGTGTTTTCAATACAATTTGACAAAAGCCACCCCCAGTTCTACCACAGCTATCAATTTTATTTTTTGCCTCCAGTTATTTTTCAAATGCATAGTCTTTTTCACATGGCTTTAATAACATGCTTATAATTATGTCTCCTATTTTTTAATTATACAAGTATTTTCCATTTTGCTGTATAGTTGTAACTATTATTTTTGATGACTCTCTGCCATTTCTTTAAAAGGAGATGAACCATCATGTGTATGGAAACTCTCCCTTATTGTGGCACATTGGGGTTTTTGTTATCTGTTTGCACCTTCTCTATAATGTCACCACCTTGTCCTGTTTGCTGCCTCCACTTTAACCAGTGGTGCAGCCGGAGGTTGGTGTTCCCTGCACCCCACTTTGCTTCATGCAGGGGCTGGGGAGCTGCTTACGTTTTTGGTTAAACTTTACAAAGAAAGTTATTTGCCATTGTAGTATTTGCAAATATGGGCAATTGAGAAGGTCTCAGGATATATCCTAATCAAAGCCAAGACTGCTATATTTCTATCCAGCAACAGGGTATGGCTTCCAAGGGACTCAAGTTTTCCATCGTCTTTCAAATAGATTCGTTGCTTCTTTACATTTCTTGCTAACATTTATTTCTTTGGTACTTTAAATTGTCTTGATGCTATTATGAGTAGTATCTTTTAGTGTAATGTTTTCTAACGTGTTTTGTTACCCTATAGAAATATTATTCATTTTTAATACTATTCCTGTGCTTTACTAAGTTTTTGCTAACATAAAAATTATTAAATGAATAATTCATGAAAAAGTAATTCTATTTGTTTTCTGATTTTTTTTCAATACTTATTTTTCTTATTTTGATTCCATGTCTTATTGGGTTAGCTTGAATTCTTAAACTATTTTATATTATAAAATTGACTCTAGTATTTTACTCTTGGCAATTGGTTTACAAAAGTCACTCTTCATCACCAGAAGGTGGTATGTTTTATTCCTATACTTAAATTTTTTTATTAGGATTAAGAGCTGAATTTTCAGACTGTAACGAGATGACCATATTTTCCTTTTCTACTTATGCCATAAATATAGTATATTATGTGCATAAATTTCCATATATTGAATTATCCTTATAGTCTGTGAGAGAAGGCGGTATGTTTTATTCCTATACTTAAATTTTTTTATTAGGATTAAGAGCTGAATTTTCAGACTGTAACGAGATGACCATATTTTTCTTTTCTATTTATGACATAAATATAGTATATTATGTGCATAAATTTCCATATATTGAATTATCCTTATAGTCTGTGAAAACCTCAACTTGGCCATTGCAGATTTTTGCATCAGTATGTTATAAATTTATATTCTCTAGTATTTTATTCAATATGTTCATCTTAAGGTCATAAGTGACATTGAGCTATAGTTTTCTTTCTTTGTGATCAAGGTTTATTATTATTGTTATATTTACTTCATAGAACACAATAACATTATGGTTTTTATTTCTAGGACAATTTATATGACATGAAAATTGTTTTCTGAAAGAGTAAAAGAACTTACCAGGTAACATCCTGAAACTGGGAATTTGCAAATTTCCTTATGTTTGCCATATCTTTGTGGGCTGCTTTTTTTTTTTAATATAAGTTTTTAATGTGATTAATAAATGTGACCCCGTTTCTCTTCCTCATGTGCCATTCTCACTACTACCCCAGGCCTATTCTTTTTTGAAGAGACTTTGCCATAGCAATGTCCTTCTTCTTTCAAACTGCTCTTGGTTCTCATTTTCTGTAAACAGGTATTTCTTATGTTCTTTGAACAGGTGTTTCACAGAATAAGAAGAACAATGGCCCAAAAATATATAGAACAAGATGTTTAACATTATTAGTAGCCCCCAAATGCAAATTTAGACCACAGTCAGATATCGTTTTATTGATCAGTTTGGCAAAAATAAAAAGAATAAAAGCATCCTGTCTTGGCGATAAAGAGACAGGAGAATAAACGCTTGCAGACGTTTGATTGGAGCATGAAATGATATAACATTTGGAAGGATGGTTTGGAGTGTCTCTCAACATAACAATTACACATGCTTGAAACTTAACATCCCACCTCCCAAAATTCATCCTACACAAAAACAATGGCAGATACAAAGAGAGACATGTGTAAGGATGTTCATCCAGTTATTTGAAGTGGTAAAAAGGAATGGAAACAATTTGAAATATCCATGCTGGGGGATTGTTTATATCAAAATACACCAAAGCAAAAAGGCTTACACACGTGTAAAAGAATGAAGCAAGTCTATACGGAACTGACCTGGAAACAGGTCCAGGATATATTAAGTAAAAGAAAAAAAGTTGAAGAATATGTTCTCAGTTTTAAAAATGTTTTTATATGTGACATAGGACTTGGAAAGAGATATACCAAATGGTGAGCAGATTTAGCTTAGGGCAGGGTGACTCACACTTGCACTTGCCGATGTTGGGGAAGACATGGAGGCAAAAATACATAAAGCAAAGAGTTTACCTGGGTCAAGGTTGAGGACTGCAGCCCAGGAACCACAAATTCAAGTTGCCCTGAATATAGGCTCCATCTAGCAACAGATGGAGCCTATAGTTACAGATTTTTAAAGGGAGAAAGGAAGGATTTAAGGGAGCAGTTCCAAAGTTGTTTTCCAAGAGCTTACATGGGTTCACTAAAATAACATAAGCTACTGATTAGCTAGGCATTGCCCTCTGTGTCGTAAATTCCAGAAACATTGCAACAAGGAAAGGGTTAGTGTCACCATTGTACAATTTATAACATCTGTATAATCTATAACCGTTGGAGGTGACAGCTGGTCTGGCAACTGTTGCTAAAACATGCCTTTTAGCAATTATCCCAAACATGGGTGAGGGAGACCTAACCGAATCTCCATGTTCATCTCTCTCTGGGCCTGATAGATTTAGCAGACCTTACTTTCCTCAGATTGCTCTGAGTTACTTTTCTTTGTCACACTTTTTTAACTCATCTGTCTTATTGGAATTTGTTACAATAATCACATTTTAGTTTTATAATAAAAACCAATTTAATAAAAGTCATCTTTATTATTCATTCTTTTATCAATATAAAACCTCCAACTGGTATAGTAAAGCATTTAGTGCAGGGAATGTTGCTAAGCACATAGTAGACAAGCAAAAGTCTAAGTTAATATTGTTAAATATTAATATTGTCCTCTTATTTTTTTGTTTACATGTGATAAGTTTTTCCAATCTGTTATTTTGGCTTTTCATGTCATATTTATTTCAGAATATCTCTTGTAGGTAGAGAGTTATTCAAATCTGATTTTTACCCAATTTGATACTGTTTACTTACTAATGCTATTTGTATTTAAATTAGATATAATTTATTGTCATAACTGTCCAATTTTGATCTGTCATGTTATTTTAGGCATTCTGCTTTTTATTTCTTTGCTTTATTTCCAAATTCTACAGAGACAGGTATAGTGAGAAGGTTTCAGCTGAGGTAGGGAGTGGTTACTAGTGACCTGTTTCATCTCTGCATCACTGTTTAATGAATCATATTTCATATTCCATCACATTTCTGACAGTTATAAAGTGTGTCTTCTATTGAAAAAGCTCAGAATGTCACATGGTCTGGGGAGAAGCAGCAGCCACCCTTCTCCCTTTGCTTTGCCCCACTTTTCCCAAAGGGGGCATTATATGAGGCTACTTCAAAAAGTTGGTGGAAATATAGAGTTAAAAGATAATACAAATCTTTCCACGAACTTTTTGAAGTTCCTTTATACTCCTCTGATTGGTTTAGATTTGATGACACCAAGGGGGCCACATTGAGTCAAGGCTGTGGTCCCCCTGTTCGAAGACCACACACACGTGTGGAGCCCTCTCTCCTCTCTTCTGCCTCCTCCTCCCACACAGTGATAATAAGTTGGCCTGAGCTCATTTATCTTGCTCTCCCATCTGTACTAGTCTGTCTCTGTTGCTTATAACGAAATACAAAATACGTGGATGTGGAAGTGGATAATTTGTAAAGAAACAGTGTTAATTGCCTACAGTTTTAGAGGCTGGGAAGTCCAAAGTCCAGGGAACACATCTTGTGAGGACCTTTTCTTAGTGGCAATTCTAGAGTGACGCAGGGCATCACGTAGCAAAATGGCAGAAGCAGAGAGAGAGGTAGAGAGAGCTCTTCATGTGCTCTCCTTTTAAAGCCCTCAGAACCACACCCATGACCACCATTAAACCATCAACGTATTAATCCATTCACTAAGGCATGGTCCCCACAATCTAATCACCTCTTCAAGGCCCCACCTTTCAATGACCATAATAGGGTTTCCCACCCTCTTAACACTGTCACAGTGGGGGTTATGTTTCTAATACATGGAGTTTGGGAGCACAATTCACTCCACAGCACCATCTCCTCTCAGTTGGGCACTCGCAACTGGAGAAGAGAGTCATCAATGAGTAAAATGTCATAAATGTCACTTAGTCATAAATGAGTACATAAATCTCTTCTCAGTTGGGCACTCTTAAGCTGGAGGATAGAGTGATCCTGAGTTTTGGGTTTGGGTTTAGAGGGAGGGAGAGGCTCTCTTAGACCTAAAGCACATAATTAAGTTGATTTTGCCAGACCGCTCTGCCCTGGAGGTTCAGGCCATGCCAGGAGAATACAATGCAGTGTTCTTCCCCATTGCCATTGTTTGCTGTTGCCTCTTGTGCTAATATCTCCCTCAGGGGCCACTCAGTGAGGAGGTATGGCTGGACCAAGGACAAATGCAGGCACTTCTGGGGTTCCTGACCATACAACCAGATAGTGACACCCAGACTGACCACAAAACCAGACCAGTTGAGAGTTGCAGGGACCAGAGGGGGTAGCACGGCTGCTGTATTCTGATTTGAATATGTATCCTGATTCTGGGTTCATAAAGTGTGGTTGCTTAGGATGAGAAGCCTCTAGCTGTAGGAGGAGTGTGAGCAGGATCTCATGGGAAATAGGGCAGGAGTGGGACTTCAGTGCCTCACCTTCACTTTAGGAGCTGGGATCACCCACATTCAGGGCCCCAAGTCACTTCCTAATCTCCAGGGCTCCTGTTTTTGGTTGAAACAATACATTGTGGTCAAAAGAATGTACTGAGAACAGAGGAGGGTTACCTGGGTGGACTCCGACTGGTTCTATAGTTATGTTGCCTTGAGGACCTCTTGGTGCTTCTCTCTCTACAGGTGACAGTGGGCACAGGGCCAGAGGAGATGTGGCTTCACCCTTGCAAAGAAGAAAACAGACTCACAGTCATTCAGAAAGGCAGTGGCTGGTGCTCCATACAGAGCTGAGGCCTCATGACTCAGACCTAGGGATTAGTAAAAGACGGAATTAGAGGGAAGAATGCTCAGGATGGAGTCCTGGGAAATGCCAACGTTATACTGGGGGTTGAGAAATGAAAGGACTCCTTTAAAGACCCTCAGAGGAAGCTGCCAAAGAGGTAGGAGAAGTACAGGGAGGAGCCCGAACACCTATTTCTTCCGCTGTCAGGCCCTTTCCTTTCTCCATTACAACAGGATGACTCTCAGAAATATTTTGCAAGGACTTCTGGTTTGAACATCAGTGAATAAAGTTACCAGTTTCTTTTCTCTTGGAAATTACCCAAAAGCAACAAGGAAATGATACAAACACCATCTATTAGAAACTAAGAAAAATAGATTAAAAGCAATGGGAATGAGCAGGGCTTTGGAAAAGGAGAGGGGATTTTTGATAACTGTAGATTTCAGACAAAAATGCCCCTCCTCAAGGTGAGGGGCATCCCCAAAGGGCAAAAATAAAATTCCCAGTATAAAATAGGAAGAATAAGGTGTACAGGTTGGCAGTGAATCTGGATTGGTACCAAGAAGCAGTGAAGCTTGAACTAAATGAGGAAACATAGTGAGAAACGTCATATTTATAGGAAGCAGTTTGTCCTTGAGGCAGAAAGGACAAAAGAATCTGCACTGTGAACAGTCTAAACACTGCCCATTCCATTGCCTGAGGGGAAATATAGACTAGAAATCCAGGTAGAGGGCTCTAGGTCAGAAAGAACAGTTCTGCTAGCCTAGAACACAGCCCTGGCTTTTTTCTTATTTAATCTCCTACAAATAGCTGGTCCACGCAAACAAGCAACCAACACAAGTTCTACACAAAAAATATTAACAAGAAACACCAACCAACCCAATTTAAAAATGGACAAAGGACTTGAACAGACATTTCTCCAAAGAAGATATACCAACGGGCAAGCAGCACATGAAAAGACGCTCAGCATCACTAATCGTTAGAGAAATGCAAATCAAAACCACGAGATGCCATGTCACTTCCATTAGGATGACTCTTATCAAAAACCAAACCAAAACAAAAAACCCAGAAAATAACAAATTTTGGTGAAATCGTGGAGAAACTGGAACCCAGTGCACGGCTGGCAGGAATGCAAAATGGTAAAGCTGCTGTGCAAAACAGTAGGGTGGTTCCTCAAAAAACTAAAAATAAAATTACCGTCTGATCCAGCAATTCCAGTATAAAAACAAAAGAACTGAAAGCAGGACCTCAAAGAGATGTTTGTATACCAATGGTCCTAGCAGCATCATTCACAACTAAAATGTGGAAACAACCCAAATGTTCATTGACAGCTTAATGGATGTACAAAATGTCATACATACACTGAATGAAATATTAGTCATCCTTAAGAAGGAAAGAAATCCCGACACATACTGCAACATAGATGAACATCGAAGACATTACGCTAAGTGTGAGAAGCCAGTCATAAAATGTCACATATTGTATGACCCCACTTATATGAGGTACTTAGAGTAGTCACATTCATCGAGGTAGAAAGTGGAATGGTGGTTATCAGGGGCTGAGGGGCAGGGGGCGTGGGGAGTTATTATTTAATGAGTACAGAGGTTCAGTTTGGGAAGATGAAAAAGTTCTGGAGATGGACGATGGCGATGGTTGCCCGACAGTGTGAATGTACCTGCTGACACTGAGCTGTACACTTAAAATAGTCAAAATGGTAAATTGTAGGTTATGTTATTTTACCATAATTAAAAATATATACAGGAAGGAAGAGAATAACAACAAAAATAAATGTCAGATAAAGAACACTCAACAGAAAAATGATGCCAAAAAGCTGATGGAAATTATCAACAAAGTAGGGCTGGCTGGTTAGCTCAGCTGGTTAGAGCCTGGTGCTGAGAACGCCACGGCCCAGGGCTTGGTCCCTGCACTGGCCAGCTGTCTCCCCCCCCACCCTCCTAAAAATTATTTTGGAACTAATTTTTAAAAAGTGAAAAAATTCCCTCTACAGTTGCAGGAATATGAAACAGAGATATGAGGGCTCCGAGAAGACATGGCAAGACAACAGGAGAAAATTAAATGGAAGTTTTGGGAACTTGGGAGAAAAGAGAAGAGAAAAATAAAGTCATCACAAAAACAAATGCTTATTGGAATTCATACAAGAGAAAACAGACACTTTTTTAAAAAAAAATGAGAGATACAGAAGACAGGGATGAGAACGTCCTGCACACAGGTACCGATCTTCAGTGCTGTGCCCACAGATACGTGCAATCAACCATGTTTCAAAAAATGATAAAAGAAGACAAAGATGAGAAAAGTGAGCAAAACAAAGTGAGAATAAAGTGCTAAAAAGGTTTAGCAAAAACATATGTAATACTTTGGAATTTTGCTATTTGGAATCCCCAAAGAAGAAAGCTGAAAAATGTGAACAGAACAAATATTTAAAGATAAAATTCAAGAAATCTTTCTAGAGTTAAAAGAGCTCACCGTGTCCCAGGAAAAATGGTCTCAGAATGGTGGCACCAGGACAAGTCTAGTAAAGTTACTAGACTCCAGATACAACAGGGGCCCCCTTGAGTGACCAAGCATTTTGGCTTCAGACTTTCCACAACAACATTCAGCACAGGAACGACGGGGAGGCACTCACAAGAGCTGTAAGGACTGACGCCCTCACAGGAACCGGGAATGTGTACGTATGTGCGTGAAAATTTTGTATTTTTTATCCTTAGGATAATTTTTTGGCATGCCATCAGTTCTTTGGAGCATTAAAGACATTTGATGCACAACATACATTAGATTTACTTTTTAGAATTTATCTAGAAACTGAAGCACACTGTCGCTGCCATGGGGCCCTCCCAGGGTCCTGAGGCAGGAGCCGGAGGACACCAGAACTGCCTGCAACCAGGTAAGGAGCACACCAGAAACACCATTTCCACGCGGGTAGCCCACCATAGCCACCACAATTGTCACGGCTGCCGCAAAAGCAGCTAGTCGCCACAGCAGTAGCCACAGCTACCGTGCAGGTGGCCCACCAGGCACTCGACTACATTGACACCAGCAGTGGAGACCAAAAGAGAGAAGAGGACGTCTCTCTCCACAAAGCACACTCCAGAGTAATAGAAGAAGCGTCTGCTCTATGATAATAGTGGGGGACACGAGCACCCCTCTCTCAGCAGTAGACAGATCATCAAGGCAACAAATCAACAGAGAAAGTTTATCTACCTGGAGGAGAAAACGACTCTATGGTTGTTAGATTGGGGAGGAAGAGGCTAGGGGGAGATTGGATAATGGGCAGAAAGAATAAGTATGATTTGTGATAATGAATATGCTAATAAAAATAAAGAGTTTATCTGGAAACTTACAAAGGTTATATCTTAGGAAGGAAGAGAATAACAACAAAAATAAATGTCAGATAAAGAACACTCAACAGAAAAATGATGCCAAAAAGCTGATGGAAATTATGAACAAAGTAGGGATGGCTGGTTAGCTCTATGGTTGTTAGATTGGGGAGGAAGAGGCTAGGGGGAGATTGGATAATGGGCAGAAAGAATAAGTATGATTCGTGATAATGAATATGCTAATAAAAATAAAGAGTTTATCTGGAAACTTACAAAGGTTATATCTTTTAGCTTTTCAAAACCTTACATACACATACGTTTTATATGCTTATCATAAGAAATGCAGAGCCTTCAGATAAGCAAAGGAAGGGAACAAAGCCACTTCTGATTCCACCACCCGTCATAGTCACTGGACAGACTAATCTTTTGACTGCCATGTTGTTTAGCAAAAGAAAGGCTTTCGTCCATTTTCTCACATATTGCTCACAACAGCACTGTAAGGTGTGTGTTTGCAACACTCACACTTTGTAGCCAAGGAAAGCATTGTTCCTACTTACTTGAGTTGCCCTCTGCACGTGAAGCCTGTGGGCGCAGGCTGGCTGCCTGTGAGGTTGGTCCATTTTTTCTTCTACACCAGGTCCCCACAATGTCTCTCGAATGTTAGAATTTCAGGCAGATGAGCTGAGGTGGCTTTGAGCACTGCTGACCACTGCCCATTGGGCTGCCGAGGCGGCTGACAAAGAGCTCGGTAAATCAACAGCCACTTGGGGGAGTTGCATAAATATTTTGTTCTTCTCATCAGGAAAATACTTTTGTAATGACCAGCTCAGAGGAAGGAGTATATTTACCTTGGAACACAACCATGACCGTGGACAGCTCCACCCCTTGCCCCTTTTTAACTGGAGTGATATTTGTAAAGCACAACTGTGATCCCGACACTTTGTGATAGACCAGCACTGCTCAAATATTAACGTGGACAGAGTTCCCCAGAGATGCCAACCAAACTCCCAGGTGATGTCCATGCTGCCAGTCTCAGAGCAAACTTTGAGTAGCTGGGTGGATAATCCCAAGAGTTTAAAAATACCCTGATACCCTGGTGCCCAAGGGCCGAGGTTTAACCAGCTCAATAGATCAATTGACTGCACTTCTCAAATCTGATGGAAAACCTGAACTTGATCTTTTAGATCCCTAAGATTTGGGGCTACAATTCCCAGGAACATGAATCCTCTATAAGCAGAGTGGCATCTGCATTAGCTTGAAAAATTAAAGACTAATACATCTATGGCTTCTCCAGCCCAGTTAGACAGAATTGAGCCATTTTAACATCAAGAACTGCATTAATCACGGCAGTTAAATGGGGTTTGATTGCTAAAGAAGACACACAGAGCTCCCAATGATGGCGTTTACAAATCTACAGTTTACTACAGGAAAAGGGGTACTCTACAGCAACAACATTGAAACAAAGGTGTGCACCCCCAGCTGACGTCGTCTCACAGCAGGAGGTCTGGTGGGGCCAGGTGAGGGCTCTCCTTGTCCTCTCTTCTGCATGGCCATTGTGGAATGCACAACTCAGAACCAAGGAGCCCAAAATAGGGTCTTGGCTGGGGAATTTTATGTTTCCCTGGTTACACGGGCAAATTCTGGTTACATAACCAGCCTCTACAGCAGAGCCCTCTGTGGGTTTCACTGAAACCAAATCATCAATCTCACTGTTATCAATAAACAGTGCTGACAAGTAGATACAAACCACCCCAAAAATCCTCCTCAGACCCATGGTTATAGAGCGACAGTACTCATCAGTAGGTTTCCTGCCTTGACCAAGGTCATTGCCAAGCAGGAACTTCAGCACAATAGCTCAGTTTAATTTCAGGCCTGCTGGAATTCACCCTCATAGCACAGGAACTGAAAAAGGAAGAGGTCTGTTTCTTGCATTTTGTGGACAAAGGAAGGAAAGATAGCTGTGAGCCACTCATGCATTCCCACAGTCTCATGTCCCTTACCCCAAGTGGGGTGCTCTCACGTCCTGGGCATTCTCCCTCAGGATGGCACAATCTTGGGTCCATGAATTGGCTGTCGGGCCTCTATTTTGGGTGGCACAGCTTGTTTTTGCAGGTGAGGTTATTGAAGTTGGGTTGGGGGTCCAAGCATCATATACATAAACAGGATGTATTCCACAGAGCCCCTGTCCCCCAGTCCAGCTCTCTCGCTGACTCATCCCATACCTGACCCCACACTCACACTCCCCTTATATCCATCAGCCATGGCCTGCCACATCTGTGACGTTAGGAACAAGGGCATGGTGGACAACTTTCATACTCTGCCCAACATAATTTTCTTTCTGGCTCTGTGGCTCCACCCTTGGTGAGAATGTCGATCGAATGGCCTCCCCTGCTCTGCCACAGGGCAGGTGCATGACTCGTGCTGACCCATGCCTGACCAGGTTACTGTGGTTTACAAGCCATTTGGACTTCCCCATTTTGGACTTTCCCCACGTGAAAAAACTAGTGAGACACGTAGGCTCTCAGACATTAATTTGAGAACCTCTTCCATATTGGTTGCTGCAGGCAGAGGTGTTCGACCCGAATCAGACCCATCATCCCCAGGACTTCTGCAGGAGAAATGGATGCAATCCCTTTTCTCTGGGGTTGCTAGCTTAAAGGACAATGTAAATCTAGATCTCAGGGGGTCATCGTTTCCACTATGTATGTGGGTCTTGCCTGGGAATGAAGCCTGCCCAGAGAAATGCAGACCCGAGAGGGAGAGCGAGAAAGAGTCCTGCTAATATATGATGGAGCATCTAGAGCCAGTCACACCTGAAGCAGAGCCACCCCTGGACTTTTCACTTACATGAACCAGTACCATTTCTGAGCCAGTCAGCATTCCTAGCAGCTAATCACACCAATGAACCCAAACAGCTGAGTCAGGAAAGCAATGTATGAAGAATGTTAGGGAGCTCAGAGGCATTCTAGGGGAGAAGAAAAATGGGTCTGTATACAGTCTGTATCCAGAAACAACAGGCCCGGGAACAACACCCAACATCACACTGAAAAGTGTCTTAGGCACCATGGGTCCAGACACCACAGAGGGCAGAACCAATGTTACCAGAGCTGGACATACTCCTGGATCATCTGCTACTGTTGGTTCTGGAGATGGGATGTAGCCACTTCCACTGTCCCGAGAATAGATTCTGGACGGGCCTTGTGATCTGGAGTCTAGTGTGTATGCATGTGTTTGGCAGACTCTGCATCAGAGAGGCTGGGAACAAGCATCTGATTTCTGTAGTGAGGGGCACAGTATTATCCATGATGCAGTATTATCCATGAATGGGTTAGAAAAAAAAAGATAGAGTAGCTGAATGGATAAAACAAACAACAAAACAACAAGACCCAATTATATACTATCTACAAGAGACTCACCTTAGATTTAAGGACACACATACGCTGAAAGTGAAGTGTTGGGGAAAGATATTCCATGTAAATGGTAACCAAAAGAGCAGGGGTGGCTATGCTTATATCAGACAAAATAAACTTTGTCAAAAACTGCCACAAATGACAAAGAAGGACATTACATAATGTTAAGAGGGTCAATTCAACAGAAATACATAACACTCATAAATATACATGCACCCAGTATCAAAACAGCTAACTAGGGCCAGCCCGGTGGCGCACTCGGTTGAGTGCAGCGCTTGGGAGTGTGGCGGCGCTCCCGCCGAGGGTTCGGATCCCATATAGAGACCGGTCCGCTCATTGGCTGAGTGCAGTGCAGGCGTGACACCGAGGGTTGTGATCCCGTTACCGGTCACAAAAAAAGACAAAAAGGAAAAAAAAAAAAAAACAACTAACTAGACTTCAATACCATAATAGTAAGATACTTTACTACCCATCCCGCTATAATGTGTAAGTAATCCAGATAGAAAATCGACAAGGGAATAGCAGAACTGAACAACGCTATAGACCAAGTGGACCAAACAGACATATATATAGAACATTCCACTGCATAGCAGCAGAATACTCGTTCTTCTCAAGTGCACACAGGACATTTACCAAGATAGATTACACAGTAGGTCACAAAACAAGTCTTAATAAAGTTAAAAAGATTGAAATCATTTCAAGTATCTTTTCTGATCACAATGGAATTAAACTAGAAATCTATAATAGAAAGAAAATGGGAAAGTTTATAAATACATGGAAAGTAAATAACACACTCGAACAACTACTGGACCAAAGAAGAAATAAAAATGAAATTAGAATATATCTTGGGACAAGCAAAAATAAAAACATAACATACCAAAACTTCTGGGATGAAGCAAAAGCAGTACTAAGAGGGAAGTTTATAGCACTATATGTCTACATTAATAAAGAAGAAATATCTCAAATAAACAACCTAACTTTGCACCTCAAGGTGTAACTAGAAAAAGAAGAACAAATTGAACCCCAAATTAGCAGATGAAAGGAAATGATAAAGATTAAATCAGAAATAAAGGAAATAGAGAATAGGAAAACTATTTTTAAAATTGGCAAAACTAAGAGTTGTTCTTTTTTTTTTGAAAAGATAAAGGAAACTGGCAAGCCCTTAACTAGACTAAGAAAAAAGAGAGAAAATGCAAATAAATAAAATCAGAAAAAAAGAGACAGTACAACTGATCCCACAGAAATAAAAAGGATCATAAGAGACTATGAACAATTATATGTCAACAAATTGTATAAATTAGATGAAATAGAGAAATTCCTAGATACATACAATCTACCAAAACTGAATCAAGAAGAAATAGGAAGCCTGAACAAATCAATAACATATATGGAGACTGAAGGGGTAATCCAAAAACTCCCAACAAAGAAAAGCCCCAGGACCAGATGGCTTCACAGGTGAATTCTACAAACATTTAAAGAAGAATTAATACCATGCTTCTTAAACTCTTCCAAACAATAGAAGAAGAGGGAACACTTCTGAACTCATTCCATCAGCATCACCCTGATGAAATCAGACAAACATACCTCAAGGAAAGAAAACTACAGGTCAATATCCCTGGTGAACATCGTTGCAAAAATCCTAGACAAAATACTAACAAACTGAATACACTATGAATCATACACTAGAAATACAAAAGAATCATACACTATGACCAAGTAGAATTTATCCCTGCAATGCAAGGATGTTTCAGCACACACAAATCAATCAATGCGATACACCACATTAACAGAATAAAAGGTAAAAGGTCTCAAGAGATGCAGAAAAAGCATTTGAAAAAATTCAACATCTCTTCTTAATAAAAATTCCCAACAGACTGGATATCAAGGAAACTTACCTCAACACAATAAAGGCCATTTATAAGCCCACAGCTAACATCATACTCAAAGATGAAAAGCTGAACACTTTCCATTTAAGCAAGGATGCCCACTCACGTCTCCTGTTCAACATAGTACTTGAATTAGAGAAATTAGGCAAGAAAAAGTAATAGAAAGCATCCGAATCAAAAAGGAAGAAGGAAAATTATCTCTGTTTGCAGATGGCATAATCTCATATGTAGAAAACCCTAAAGATTCTACAAAAAACCAAAAATAAAACCAAAAAACCTGTTAGAACTAAGAAAGAAATTTAGTAAGTTCATAGGATACAAAATCAACATATGAAATAAGTTACGTTTCTATACATTAACAATGACCTATCTCAAAAAAGAAATTAAAAAACACTTTCATTTACAATAGCATAAAATAGAATAAAGCAGTTAAGAATAAACTTAACCAAGGATGTGAAAGACTTCTAAATTGAAAGCTACAAAATGTTGACAAAAGAAATTAAGAAAGACACAAATAAATGGCCAACATCCTGTGTTCACAGATTGGAAGAATATTGTTAAAATGTCCATACTTCCCAAAGTGACCTATAGATTCAATGCAATCCCTATCAAAATCCCAAATGCATTTTTTACAAAAATAGAAAAAACAAATCTAAAATTCATTTGGAACCAGAAAAGAAACTGAATATCTAAAGAAATTTTGAGCAAGAAGAACAAAACAGGAGGTATCATATGCCCTGAATTAAAAACATATTACAAAGCTACAGTAATCAAAACTGTATGGTACTGACATAAAAATAGGCATATAGGACAATGAAACAGAATAGAGAGCCCAGAAATAGACCCACACATATATGGTCAACTGGTCTTTGACAAGGGTGCCAAGAATATACAAATGGGGAAAGGATAGTCTCTTGAATAAATGGTGCTGAGAAAATTGGATATCCTCATGCAAAAGAATGAAATCAGACCCTTATCACACATGTAACACAAAAAAAAACCCTCAAAATGGACTAAAGACTTAAACATAGAGCCTGAAACAATACAACTTGTAGATGAAAACATAATGAAAACTTCTAGATGGACTGGTCAATGATTTCTTGGATGTGACATCAAAGTACCAGTAACAAAAACAAAAATAGACACATGGGGTTACATCAAACTAAAAAGCTTCTGTACAGCAAAAGAAACAATTAACAAACTGAAAACTCAACCTAAGGAACAGGAGAAAATATTTGCAGATCATATATCTGATAATGGATTAATATACAAAATATATAAGAGATCCAATAACTCAAAGCAAAAGAACAAATAACCTGATTTTTTAAATGGGCAAAGGACCTGAATAGACATTTTTCCAAAGATGACATAGAAATGACCAATAGGTATATGAAAAGTTGTTCAACATCACTAATAATTTGGGAAATGCAAATCAAAATCACAATGAGACATCACCTCACACCTGTCAGGATGGCTATTATAAAAAAAAAAAAAGAGACAAAGAGAGCTGGTGAGGATGTGGAAGAATTGGAACCCTTCTATGTTGCTGGTGAAAAATGCAAATTGGTGCAGCCACTTGCACCAATTGGTGCATTGTGGAAATCAATACAGAGTCCACAAAAAATTAAAAATATTATTACCATTTGATCCAGCAATCCTCCTTCAGCATATATATCCAAAGAAACTGAAATCTTCATCTCAGAAAGTATCTGCTCTCCCATGTTCATTGCAGAATTATTCACAGTAGCCAAGATATGAAACAACCTAAATGTCCACCGATGGGAGAATGGATAAAAAAATGTGGTGTATACATACAATGAAATAATATTCAGCTTTAAAAAGAAGAAAATATTGGGCCGGCCCATGGCTCACTCAGAAGAGTGTGGTGCTGATAACACCAAGGCCATGGGTTCGGATCCCATATAGGGATGGCCAGTTTGCTCACTGGGAGAGCGTGGTGCTGACAACACCAAGTCAAGGGTTAAGATCTTCTTACTGGGCCGAGCCCGTGGCGCACTCGGGAGAGTGCGGCGCTGGGAGGGCAGCAGCGCTCCCACTGCGGGTTCGGATCCTATATAGGGATGACTGGTGCGCTCACAGCACTCACTGGCTGAGCGCGGTGCGGCCGGTCGCAAAAAGGACAAAAAAAAAATGTATTTGGGCCGGCCCGGTGGCGCACTCGGTAGAGTGCGGCGCTTGGGAGTGCGGCGGCGCTCCCGCCGAGGGTTCGGATCCCATATGGAGACCGGTCAGCTCACTGGTTGAGCGCGGTGCGGGCGCAACACCGAGGGTTGCGATCCCGTTGCCGGTCACGAAAAAAGACAAAAAAAAAAAAAGATCCTCTTACCGGTCATCTTTTTTAAAAATTAAAAAAAAGAGGAAAATATTGCCATTTGCAATAACATGTATGAACATGGAAGACATTATGCTAAGTGAGATAAGCCAGGCACAGAAAGAAAAAATACCACATGATCTCACTTATACATGGGATCTAAAATAGTCGAACACATAGATGCAGAGAGTAGGATGTGGTTCCAGGGGCAGGGAGTGGGGAGAAATGGGGCAGGTGTTAGGAAAAGGGTATAAACTTTCAGTTATGCAAAATAAATATCTGGAGATCTACTGTACAATATAAGGCCTATGATTAATAATACCATATTGTACCCTTAAAAATTTGCTGAGAAGGAAGATCTTATATTAAGCATTCTTACAACAAAAGGAAAAAAAGAAAAAAGAAACAAAGGGGATGGAAGAAAACTTTTGGAGGTGGTGGGTAAGTTTATAGTGTTGATGGTGTGATGATGGTTTGGCAGTTTCACGGGTGTATACTTATTTCCAAGCACAGCAAGGTGGGTGCTCTAAATACCTGCAGCATTTTGTATGCCAATCACACCTCAGTAAAGTGGATAAAAAATCAATATGCTCAAATACCTTCTGCACCCCCAGTACTTACAGGGCATTCTGCCATGAGATGTGAAGAGATGTGAGACGCATCCTTGCTTTCGATATACTTATAAATAATTTAGAAAATAAAATATAAAAGAAAAATTAACAACAGAAAGAATACACTCCCATCCTCCCCCTCTCCCACCTGACACACACCTTTTTCTTTTTTTTTGAGAGGCCGAGAAAAGGCTCAAATTGCTTCCAGATAGACTTCCCTCCAGAGAGCTATTTCTTTGAATGTACCGTTGAGAATTGACGAGCACACAATGGCCTTGTCGTTTTCTTTCTGTTGTGAGTTAGATTTTAGGCCCAAATGAGTGTAATGTACAGCTGAGAACAGCTTGCATTTCATCACAAAATCAAGGGCCACCTGAAGCTCATGATTGGTGATAGTGACCTGGGGATGCCTGATTGACACATGAAGGTCCTTCAGCCCCTAGAGGACCCCCCCCAGCCAGTCAGGTGCTGGTGGATCTGCACAATTGGGGGTTCTCAAACCTGATCAGGGACCCTCCTTCCTCCCCAGCCAGCCCGGGATTCAGCTTGGTGCTTGCGATCCCTAATTTGCTTTTTGTACGGGAAGGAAGGTCATGAGCAGGACCGCTGACCACGTTTGCTGCTGTCACGGACCTCAGCATGGGTGGGACAGATTCACCAGCCACTGTAGAAGGCTCAATGCTTTTGGAAAAGCCTCGTGCTGTGTGGGTTGTGGTTTCAAGGGGTACGTAGCAGCTCCTTGCCCCCGGGGGGCTGTGAACGTGGTGTACCTGCCTCCCCTTTCTGAAGCCTAGATTGCATCTCACAACTGACGGTGGACTCCTGGCTTCACTGGCCACAGAGGCAGGGCCTGCACCGCCTCAGAGAGGCCATGAAGAGCCCACTCAACCCAGAAGGGGGGAGGACAGGGGTGGGGGCTGGGTTGCCTGGGGTGGCATGGATTGTTAAAGGGTTTCTCTTGGCAAGGAGTGCAAATATTTAGCTGGTGAGAGGATATAAAGAGGTGAACGCATTTGTTCACAAGAATTCTAGGTGGTGCGGGAGGGCACGCTTCAGAAAAGTAGGACATGGCAGGGAAAGCAGTGTGGGGGGAAGTCACCGTGCAGAGAGGGCAGAATTGCTGCTTGGGTTGTGAGTCAGGAATCACTGTAAGGGGCTGGAGATGGGGGAAGAGGACGCGCGTGTTTGAGAGCTTCTGCCCTGCATGGGGGAGAGCTTGAGAATGAGAGAAGTAGGTAAAGAAGGAATCAGTTGGTTGGAGCGTGGTGCTGATAACGCCAAGGTCCAGGGTTCCATCCCTGTACTGGCCAGCTACCAAAAAAAAAAAAAAAAAAAAAAAAAAAAAAGAGAGAGAGAGAGAGAGAAAGAAGGAAAGAAAAAGGGAGAATGAACCTCTCCTGCCCCCAAGAGCTTTAGTAAGGATTTGAATTTCTTTCTAGGGTATTTTTCTCCCAGACTGCTGTTTCTGGGAATGGGGCACTGTAAGTCCCGGCCCAAATGGAGCCCTGGGTTTTATGCAGGTTACTCCTTTTCTGCAGCTGAGGAAACCAAAATTCAGAAATGGGACGCAGCAAATAAGCGCATTCTCTTATTATTTTTTCCCCCCAGCCATTCTACAAAAACAAAACCCCAAACTCAGTGACTATTTTGTGCCAGGTTTTATTATTGATGTTTATTCAGAACTTTAAGGATGCTCATACACTCAAGTATTTTCAAACACTAAAAAAAAAAATGTAGTTTTTTGTATGTTCATAGTTATGCTTATGAAAAACTTCTAAGAACAAGGAAAAGAGAACAACAAAAGCAGGCAATGGATGGTGTGGGTGCAGGACTACAACTGGTTATAACCTCCAGATCACAAAGCAAAGACCAGAGGGCCCTGTCCCAGCACGCTGATTGCGGCTCTCTTTCCCCGGCACTTTTTAAATCTTTTCCAAAGTTTTATGATATATGTTTCTATTATAAGGTGGGGAGAAAAGTCCTCCTTTCCCTGTAGAGGGTCGTTCTGCTTTCTCCTAGCTATCCCAATTTGAGGACTCTGTTTTAAGGAAAGAATTCTAATAATCATGCAAAAAGCATTTGGCACACAGATGTTCATTTATCACTATACGTCATAAAAAATTTGAAAATGTTCATGAAAGGGGCAAATAGCGTACCATTCATTGCTTTCCGTTTTCTATCTCCTTTCTCCTCTCATGCCACACAGCTCCCATAGCAACCGCAGCAGGCAAAAATGTGTGACCTGGTCCTGACCAATCAGAGTGGATCCTGGGCTTTTGCTGCCCTCCACCCCCCACCCCTTCCCGCTCTGCAGCTCCAAGGTGGGAGCCTACCTGGGGGTGCTGTGTGGCGAATGCCTTTTTGCAAGATGGAAAGACAGATGCTGATGACATTTTTACCCTCTGGATCCAGACATACCTGAAACCCACTGTTCCCCTAAGCTTGTTAAGTATGTGTGCCAACAAATTCTTTTTCTTGTGTAAGCCAGTTTGAGTTGGTTTTGGACACTTAAAACAGAAAGAGTGATGATTAAACTTTGTCTAATTAAAAGACTGTACATATGGTCAAGAGAATATTTTGCAACATAAAAAAACAATGCTTATGAAAAGGAAGAAAAGCATCAAATGGAAAATACTGCTAAGTGAAAACAGCAAGATGGAAAGTTACAGATCTGTAGGCAGATGATGAAATTGGGAATTAAAGAGAGAGAAAACTCAGTGCATTGCAGAAACATATATATTTTATAATGCAGCCTTGCGGGAGGGTCCCCAGCAGGCAGTCTCTTAATGACAACTATGTAAAGCCAGCACTACAGCACCCAAAGAGGAGCAGAGAAAGAAAATTCTATGCCAAACGCCAACAGTCATCACTCCTGGTTGGTGTGTTATTTCTTCCTCCTATTTTTTTACTTTCCTGAATTTAAAAAGAAATTGTACTTAATGCATATGCATTACTTTCAAAATAGCAGCTCAAACATAGAAAAGAAAAGAAAACAGTTTCAGATGGGCGAACCAGGCTACCAGAACTCCTACAGGTTCCGAGGTCCTGAAGGAGCTCCAAGGACTTGCGTTGAGGGGGACACAAGAGGGATTCCTGGGCCTCTCTCCTTCCTGCTGGAATCTGGTTGAGCAGGTTCCTGTGACATCCTTTTGTGTGCAAACCCAGGATCTGAGCCAGCCATTACTGCCAGGGTTGGGGAGGCAGAGAGGCAAAAAGAAGGTGAGTTGATAGGGAAGAGAGAACACAAAGTCCCTTCCGTTGCTACAGAAGCTGGCATAAAAAATACTCATCTAGCAACAATGCATGACTGTGCATGCGGCAAGTGAATGGGGCACTGGAGCAGCAGACGGGATGAGGTAGAGTGAAGGAACGAGGGTGGTGATGGGGACGGGAGCAGGTTGACCTTGAAACTCACCAGCGAGGGCTGAATGCCCTCTTAGTGACTCGTCCCTCCCAAGTTCAGCAGACCCACTTGGACCTCCCAGTTAGGGGGTCTCCAGGCATCTGCTCTGCTGGTTTCGCTTGGCCTCACCCTGGTCCCTTTGTATTCTGCCCCGAGTCCCCTGGGCTCAGCTTGCCTTCATCCTCTCCTGTCACTTAGGATCCTGCTTTCTCATGTCTGGCTGGTGGCTGAGGCTGAGTCTCTGTGGCCACCTCCAAAGATGAGCTCATAGGCCTATTTTCTTGCAAGAGTTTCTGTTAAAAAAAAAAAAAAGAAAAAAGAAATCCAACCAAACAAACAAAACACCAAAAATACTAATGACGGGGAAGCTCTGATGTCTCAGGGCAGCACTGTGAAGTAGATGAAAGCCCAGCTCAGGAGTCAGGCTTCTCGGGCTTGTCATCCCGAGTCTACCACTCCATTGCTTGGAGAACTGGGTGCTCCGGTCTGAAGGTTTGCGTCCCTCACCCCCACCACTCCTATGTTGAAACCTAATGCCCAGTGTAATAGTGTTGGGGCTCAGAAAATGATACCCCCAAATATGGCACTTTGGCATGCTGAGTGCTTTGAACAAAGGAGATTGAAAGGCCTCAGAAATAAGCCTCACAACCAAGGTCTCTCTCTGACCTTCTGCCCACTCCCCTTCCCTTCCAAAGTACAGAGAGGTGCTTTTTCTGAAGTTCCCTTATCCGATGAAGGGAAGTTCCTCTAGAAGGAA
>NW_007726250.1:439685-446948 GCF_000696425.1 Galeopterus variegatus
CCCCCCCAGAGGCCCCTGTTTCTTTCAAGTAGTGATTTAAGCTTTCGTCATCTGGCTCTTCTGTGAGTTTCATATTCGTGTGGCTTCCGTGCTCTTGCATGTGTGTACCTTTTCTCCTGTTAATCTGTGTATTGTCATTGTGTTTTATAGAACCAAGTGTAGAACCTTCCATAGGTGGAAAGAAAGTGACGTAACCTCCCTATCTTAGTCACCTCAGGCTACTATAACAAAATACTACAGATTGGGTGGCTTAAACAACAGAAATTTATTTTCTCACAGTTCTAGATGCTGGAAGTCCCAGATCAGGGTGGTGCTGGCCCATTCTGTTCCTGGTGAGGGCTCTCTTCCCACCATGCAGACAGGAGCCTTCTTGCATGGCCTTTCTCACATGGCCTTTCTTCTGTGTATGAGTGGGAGAGGGGAAGGGGGGGAGTGTTTTCTTTCCCGTTATAAGAAGATCAACCTCATTGAATTAGGGCCCCACCCCTAGGGTTGACTTCATTCAATCTGAATTACCTCCTAAAGCCCCCATCTCCAAAATTAGGGCTTAGAGCTTCAATATATGAATTTGTGGAGTCACAGTTCAGACCCTAACACTCCCTTTGACTCAGTGTCCTCTTTTGTAAAACTGGAAAGACCCTCTTCCCAGCATGTGGGCCTTAAAGAATATCAAGGGAGAAACAGAAGGCATGAGCAGGTTTCTCCAGGACAAGCACCCTCATCTTCAAGGTATTCTTCATTCTATATGGACCCCCAGGGTCACAAGATGCCCATATCCCGAAGAACATGAAAACTTCACACACACACACATGCACACACATGCACTCACACAGGCTCCCTTTACCCCTTCTGGTAAACCTTGGTTCCCATAGGCCTCAGCTATGGCCTCTCCTAACCCCACGCCTCTCAAGAGATCAATCACAACCTCACCTTCTGCTGCAGGTTCTCGTGGAGCTGGGTCAGCTTTGCGAGCTTCCTTTCCAGCTTCCCTGCCTGGGACCTTAGCTCTTCTGCAGACTCTGTTCTTGCTCCCTCCTGCAGTTGCTTCCAGTCCTTCCAGAGAGCAGCCAAGTCCTGGCCAAGGGAGAAGGTGGCCATCGCACCTCCCAGCATGCGAGCATTTTTGGTCATCACCAGTGTTGTACCCTCAAAGGCCTTTTGCACCTGCCTGCTCCTTCGGGCCGAGACTTGGCCAGTGGTCAGGAGACGCTTGGCGGCTTTGGCCAAATGCGGGTGGGCCCTGGCTGTCCGAAAGGCACGGATGTTTTTCTTGACATCCCTGATGGTGCTTCCACAATTATAGGCAATCTGACTGGCAGCCATAACATAGGATGCTTCCTTTCCTCCAGCCACCCTGACCTCTTGGTCAAGGGTGGGCACTAGGCTGCTGGCCTGAGCTCGGGCTTTTTTATTGTGAAAGTGCTCCCATGCACTGGTCATGATACTGGTGACCCCAGCTGCTGTCCCTAAACTTTGACCAGCGGCCGAGAGCACCAGGCTTCCTCCTGCTGTTACTGGAGCTAGGGCTAAACCTAGGACACTCATAACTCCAGAGAAGACGGTGACAGAGTTGGCCACTATGTTGGTCTTGGTGAATGTTTTGTGGATTGTGTCCATGTGGTCTGCAAGGGCACGGAGCTTTCTAATGTTCACTTCCAGATCCTGTTTCAATCTGGGAAACTCCTCCAGAAATATTTTTTCTTCGGCTGACAGATCTCCATCTGGTAGCTCCGCATCTTCACACAGAGAAATGTCATCCTCGTCCCTGTGGGAGAGTGAAGTAAAGATTTTGCTTTGACCTCCCGGGTGGGAAGGCCCAGCTCTTCATCAGGCCCATGTGGCTTCTGGATGTTCTTGCCACTCCTGACTTCGAATCCTCCCTGCATCTCCCTAAAGAGTCCCCTGAAAAGTCCCAGAGCGTCATTGAGGAATTCAACCTTCGCAGAAAGCTACTGGTTCCATGAAGGGAAGAAACATGGAAGAGGAGCATCTGGAGGGACAGAGGGAAGTAACCTTAGCCTTGGCTAAAGAGCTGGGGAAGGCAGCTTAGTCTCGAGAAACGTTCTCAGCCTTGTCCAGAGAAACTACAGCACTGGCATGGGGGAGGGGCAGTGGGGAAATGCTAAGGTCCTGCTCAAGATGAAGAACTTGGGACCAACGCGGGGAGAGATCTAGAAAAGGTAGGAGGAGGAGACCGGGTGTCGGGTGGGGGTTGGGAGCCCTACACCTGTCGGGATGAGTCAGAGGCAAGAGGGGCCGTGTGTATAACACATCCTCCACCTACATGACCTTGAGTTTGGCTCCTGTGGGTGTGCCTTACTTTCTATCAGGAGTTGCACATCGAGAGGGTCAAGATAAATTATTACTCATGTTCTGCATGTGTTCCTTTCCCTGGGCCAGCTCTACCTGACTTCCAAAGCAGATGGGACAAAGAGACCCAGGTTTCTCTTCCCCCATCACCTCACAGGACAAAGTATTGAGGGATCTTTGCCAGCCCGGTTGAGTTTGGCTTTCATGGGAGAGCAGCAGCAGGTAAGAGCAAAGCCTGCTCCTCCGGGCAGTTTCTTGCAGAACGTGCCATGGGTGCATTTCCTTCAAGGCAAGCTGAGGAGGCCTGAGCATGACACAGATGCCCTGGCCCAGAGAAGAGGGTCAGAGTAAAGGAAAGCCACCTCCTTTACTTCTCAGTGGAGGGACATGAAGCCCAAAGAGGAGAAGGGACTCTCTGAAAGGGACGTGTGAGGTAGAGGTGGAGCTTTGGGTGGGGCTCAGAGCCCCAAGACGGAGGACTTTCTGCTCTTCCTCTTATTGGTCAGTTGATGCCAAGACTTCCTCATGGAAGTGTATGTAGGTGTGGAAATATGTTTATCTTTAATAAATCTCTCTACACACACACGCACGCACACACACACTCACACACGCACACACAGTTCCTCAGTGGAAAAAGTTGGAAACAAAAGTGTGGAAATATGTTTATCTTTAATAAATCTCTCTACACACACACGCACGCACACACACACTCACACACGCACACACAGTTCCTCAGTGGAAAAAGTTGGAAACAAAAGATAGCACCAAGGAAACCCTTTAGTGTTAATGAATTAATAAATTTAGGCCCCCTTATCAGTTAATCAGCGATGGAAATCGATTAACAGTGCAGAAGGTCACTAGGGGCTGGCAGTGGGGAAGGGGCAGGATGAAGGCAAGAAGAGCGACCTTGCTGAAAAACCCCAAACTTTACAGATGTCACAGTGTAGCCCCGCTGATCTCTGTTTCCTCGAGGCATGTAAGCACAAAGACAAACAGCAAATACTCAGACATGAAGCGACAAGGATCAACAGCGCCGTTGTATACTAACTGTGAAGTTTGTTTTTAGCTTGGTTAATAGCTAACGGAAGCCTGGCTTCGTGTGTTTCTTAATTAAACCAAACGTCTCAGATGTGGACATCGCTGCCCAAGTACCTCTGTATGAGGTGGCGATGTCTCCTGGCTTAGGTTAAGACTGTAATCTAGTCCCATGAGATACTGCACGTGTAGTTCACTTAACCTATTTGGTAAGCAAATGTTTGTTGCTTGCCCACATTGTGCTGGAGGCTAGTGGTGCTACATCTGCTGAATAATAATTGGGCTTAAATTAATTAAACTGTTAACACTAAAGGGCTTCCTTAGTGATGTATCAGCCAAAAAGGCTGAGTTCCTACCTTCATGGGACCCACAGAGATGAGGCCCCAGAGTGGGGCAATTCATGTCCGTAGAGTCCTATAGCCCAACGCATGCACCTGACTAAATCTTGACTTGCTCTCCAAAATAGTTAGTTCAGCCCTGTGGAATATTTCTTTTCCCTAGAGGGACATATCTCCATATGCATAATTGAGACCAATGGGAAGACAAGGCCCACTTCACAGCTAGTGCTACTGAGCACATTTTTTCCTTATTGTGAGGGTACCTGCTGCAATTCAACAGAACCAGCTCTTCCCCCAGGGACCAAGCTCTTTGGGTTACCTTTGCAAACCAACACTGGCCTCCCGTTCTTTTGCTGCCTGGTTGTCCAGGAGCCTCTGTGGCACCAAATCCATGTCCCCAAGAGTCAAATGATTTTCTGGTTGAAAATATTAAAAATAAGGTTACTACACTTACCATGAAACATATAAAATTCAAGTGTACAGGGATTTTAGATTATGTGGAATCAAAATAATAACGGAACACTTATAATGTACTAAATATTGTCAAACTATAGTTTTTAAATTTTATATGGAGGTGTAGCTTACATACTATAAGTGCACAAATTGAAGTACTCAGCTCAATAAATTCTGACGTCGATGTTGGAGGGTAGCAGAATATGCCAACCCCAAATATGCCACTTTGGCATAAGGACTATTTTGACCTTAAAGGCTACTGAGAAGAAGTGCATAAAAGAAAAGTTCTGTGTCCTCCCCTTTTTGTCTAAAAGTGGGACATAAATTACATAGGTAAAGGTGTCCCTCCTCTCCTCTCTACCAAGAAGGACAAAGTTTCATCACTGCAAACAACTTTAGACCCTTATCAGCACCAGAAGAATCTACACTACAAACTCACTAACTAGCCTTTACCTACCATTAGTTCCCCATTTATCGGTCTTCCCACAACTTGCCACCCCTGCAGACTTAGTCCCTTTTCCTTTGTCTTGTCACTTCTCTAAAATTGTATTGTTCTTTGTTGATTCCTGGGTGTCTCCCATGTACAGAAAAGATTTACATGTTAATAAACTTCTGCTTGTTTTTCTCTTGTTGATCTGTCTTGTGTTACAAGGGTTCCAGCTGAGAACTCAGAAGGCTAGAGGGAAAATGATTTTTAATTGTCTATGCCCAAGTCAAGATCTAAAACCACCCAGATCAAGATGTAAAACAGATTTCCTTGTAGCCCCTCCCAGTCAATTCGGATCTCTATAATCACTGATTAGTTTGTTTAAACTAATGTGTTTCCTTGTGTTTTTAAATAGCTGGGTCATTTTGCTTCCCGTCTTCTCTTACAAAGACATCACTGGATTCTGCTCTAGTACCAGTGGGAATGGCTGGGAGGGAAGGACGCAGCCTACCTTGGCAGGGTGGAGATATCTCGGTTGTCATAATGTTCAAAAAGGTGTCTTGATTCTTCTCCATGTTGAGAATGACAGGGTGCCCTGGCTGGGAAGAGACGTTTGAGCTTCTAAGGAGAAAATAGGCCTTTCATTAGTGTGGAGACAGCATGTTAAAGTGGATTCAAAGCCCCGCTCTATCACTTACTTACCACTTCTGTGATTTTGAAACATTTAACGCAGTTTCCCTTTCCTTATCTGTGAAATAGCTAGTAAAACACCTAGCTCAGTTAGTGTCAAGGAGCAGTGGTTTCTGCATTTTTCATAATTATAGTTAGTATAAAAATACTCCATTAAAAGAAAAGAACTCTCAGATTGGGTCAGAAAGCAAACCCCAACTATATCTTCTTACTAGAGAGACTTCTGAAACAGTGACTTAAAAAAAAAGCTGAAACTAAAAGGATGTGCAAAACCCTAAGAGGCCGGGAAGTGGCGGTGGCTGAAAGGGGGATCCTTGTGGTGGGACAGTGTGTGTCTTCACTGGTGGTGGTCACACGAGTCTACTCCCTTATGCCTTCGGGGGGGCGTGGTCCTGGTGACATCTGGATTTTGGACATCTAGCCTCAGTGGCTGAAAGGGGGATCCTTGTGGTGGGACAGTGTGTGTCTTCACTGGTGGTGGTCACACGAGTCTACTCGTGAGAAAAATCGCAGATAACTAAATGTGTGCCTGCACACACGCACACAAACAAGTGCACACAAAACTGGTGAAGTCTGAACAAGGTCAGTGGTTTGTGTCAGTCAGTTTCCTGGTTATGATATTGTACTACAGCTGTACGAGATGTCCCCACTGGGGAAACTGGGCAGTGCGTGTGTGAGGTCTGTCTGTATTATTTATTACAACTGCATGTGAATCTACAATTATCTCAGAATAAAAACTAAAAAAAAGCATAGCAGCAAATACAGAAAAGAAGAATTGTAGCATCATTCATAGTAAAAAACAAAAAGAAAAAGAAAAAGTCTAAAAGCCAACCAGTTTTCCATTTCAACCGGACTGGTTAAATATGCTGTGGCTCATCAGACAATGAAAGAGCATGCAGCCGTTAAACCAGGCAAGGCAGACCCGTATGGACAGATGTGGCAGGGTCCCCACAGACAGTGGTAGAGGTAAAAGGGCACAAAGAAGATTTATGTGATTCCATAGATAAGAATCTAGTACACTGAACGGATTGAGGGTCAGGAATGGGGGAAAGCCTGCTTTTCGCTCTATTCCTTTGATTCTTTTTTTCTTTTTTTGGTGGCTGGCCAGTGCGGGGAGCTGAACCCTGGACCCTGGTGTTATCAGCGCTGTGCCCTAACCAACTGAGCCAACAGGCCAACCCCGCTTTGATACTTCTTGCGTCAATACTTTCTGCCATGTGACAAACAATTCTAAAGACTGTCCCGTGAGGTGGTTTGAATTCTGCACCCACAAAATTCACATCCACCTGGAACCTCAGAACGTGACCTTATGTGCAAACAGGGTCTTTGCAGATAAAATTGGTCAAGGATCTCCAGATAAAATCAGCTTGGGTTTTGGGTGTAGGGTGGGCCCCAAATCCAATGACTAATATTCTTACAAGAAAAGGAGATGACACAGAGAGGCCATGTGAAGACAGAGGCAAAGGTTGCAGCTGTGCTGTCAGAAGCCACCAGAAGCTGGAAAAGGCGAGAAAGGATTCCTCCCTTATGCCTTCGGGGGGGCGTGGTCCTGGTGACATCTGGATTTTGGACATCTAGCCTCCAGAACTGGGAGAGAATAAACGTCTGCTGCTGTCATAGCCACTCCGTTGTGGCGCTTTGTTACAGCAGCCACAGGAAGCTGATAGATCCCCTTTCCTCTCTTCCCCTGTATTTGGTACTCGGTCCTAGAGCTTATGGCAAAAATGATCGTTTCTAGATATGCTTTCTCTTTCATGGTCATCTTCTCTTTCCTCATCCTCTCCCCTTTCTACTTCTAAAAACATGGGAAAAATATCCTGGGCCGGCCAGTTGGCTCAGTTGCTTACAGCGTGGTCACCAAGGTCAAGGGTTCAAATCCCAACACCGGTCAGCTGCCCCCCAAAATAAAAATAAAATAAAAATAAATCTCCAGGGCTGGCCCGGTGGCACACTGCTATGGTGCGCCGCTTGGGAAGTGCGGCGGCGCTCCCGCCGAGGGTTCGGATCCCA
>NW_007726250.1:447445-450249 GCF_000696425.1 Galeopterus variegatus
CCGGTCCGGTACGGGCGCGACACTGAGGGTTGCGATCCGTTGCCGGACACGAAAAAATAAAAATAAAAATAAATAAATAAATCTCCCATCTGTATTTTGAAGGGACACAGATTCTTATAACTCTCAGTTTTCTCATTGTTTAAATAAATGCAGGTTTATTGTAGAAATTTTAGAAATAAAACATAAAATTCACCTGTACTCTCACCACACAGAGATAACCAGTGCTGACATTTTATTTTACAAACAAAGTTTAGACTTATGCTGTTCATATAGTTTTGTGTAGATTTTGTCACTTAACATTGTGTTACAGTAGTTCCCTATATTATTAAATAGTTTCAAACAGGACATCTAAAGGCTGGGTATCATTGTGTTATATGGACTATCATTATATATTTAATACCCTTCACCCCGCTGCTGTTAAATCTTTGAGTTGTTTTCAGTTTTTTTTTTTTTTTTTTCCTTTTTGTCTTTTTCCGTGTCCGGCAACGGATTGCAACCTTCAGTGTCGCCCCCGTACCGGACCGGGACCGGCAACGGGATCGCAACCCTCGGTGTCGCTCCTGTGCCTCGCTCAGCCAGTGAGCGGGAACCGGTCTGTATGTGGGATCCGAACCCTCGGCGGGAGTGCCACCGCACTTCCCAAGCGGCGCACTATAGCAGTGCGCCACCGGGCCGGCCCCTGTTTTCAGTTTTTTTAAAATTTTGCTTTTATAAATAATTTTTTATTAAAATCTTCCTATAGATGTTTGTCCACATGTTTGGTTATTTCTTTGGGATAGTCTTTGAGGTAGAATTCATGCATCAAGATAAAAAAGCTTTCTCCTCACTGGTTTGGCACCAGGGCACCCATCACCTATAAAATGAGGCACCTTTTTGTGCTTACTTGTGCCAGACATGCATTTACCTACTTTATACTCCTGTGATCCTCGCAATGACCCTGTGAGATGGATGCTAATGTTACCCTCATTGTACAGATGAGGAAACTGAGGCACAGGGAAGCCAGTGTCACACAGTTGGCAAGTGGGAAAGCCGAAGTGTGAGTCCAGCTGGTGTGGGTCTGGAGCAGCAGATCCCGGTCAGGCACGAGTTTGCTCCCAGCAAATGTTGCTAATGTCTGCAGACATTTTTTGGTTGTCACGACTAGAGGGGGCGAGGGGAGCACTGCTATTGGCACTTAGTGGGTACAGGCCCAGGATGCTGCTAAACATCCTGCAATGCACAGAACAGCTGCTGTAACAAAGGATTATCCATGGTGCTGAGGATGAGAAACCCTGGTCTAGAACCCCAATCTTGACCTGCACCTCTGATACTCCCCCACTTTTTCGTAGCTGTCCTATAGGATGAAGGGCAGAGGTGACAGCAGAGAGCTTTTTGGTCTCAGCAGGTCCCATCCCCTCCCTACTGACCTTCTCTCCATGGATGCAAAAGGACATATGTTGGGAGAGGGATGCAATGGGGAGAGGATCTGGAACACAGTTTTCACTTGAGAGCTTATACGATATTCATAACAGTCTCTTTGCCCGCTTGGGGAGCCTCTATTCTCCAACGATTGTCCAACCATATTCTCCACCGTATTCTCGACGGCCCCTTTACCCTGACAACCAACTCCCTTAAACATTTAACCTATGTAAGAAAAGTGCTTATGCTGAAAACAGAGCTTTGAGATAATCTCTCTAATCTTTATCACCAACTCCTCCACCCCCTTCCCCAATGTACTCCAAATAAACCCACAGTCTAGGAAACATGCGGTTGGCTTTGCAGTTTGGAGACGTCTTAGCCGACATCTTTTTTTCTACAAGGACAACGCCCTTAAATCACTCCTATATAGAACTTCCGGGAAAGCCCTGTGGCCATGAAGTCTCCTGCTTTCCAAGGACAGACCCATCTCCATCTAGGGCCCTCAGATCACAGCAAGGGGGTGGGGTGGGTGCAAACAGGGTAGTCAGATCACATTCTTAATCTTGTTTTCATTTAAGTCCCAGCTGGCCCCTTGAAGGAGAGATTCCTACATGCTTTAACCCATAAGAAGTGAAGCTTCAGACCCTTCCCAAGCTCACGAAACTAGTAACTGGCTGGGGTTTTGACCCTGGTTGCCCTGACAACAGCTCTTTTTCCTGAACCAGGTGCTTGGAGCCAACCTCTTGGGCACTGTCCTTCAGGGATCTCAGCAACAGTCCCCCTCCTCTGCCTGCTGTCCTACCTTCCCTCCACAAAGGTGTCATGGGTGGCCTCAGGTCCCGAGGAGAAGAGGACCCTGCAGCTCTGTCTTCACCTCTCCGAGGGCCTCTCTGGTCTGGCAGGGGGCTGTGAGCCTCTGGGCTGCACAAGGACAGACTGGAAGAGTAGGGGAAAGGCCCGAGGCCCTGTGGGCTGGTTCTGAGCAGAGATTGCAAAACTAGGATTCAAAACCGGGATTGTAAAACGGGCTTGGCTTAACTGCTGGCTGCATGGAAAGCCAACGCCCCACCTCCACCCCCCTGGTCACTCAAGCTCTTCCAGGAAGACATGGGCTTGCTGGGAAATGGCTTGTGCTTTCGTTTTCTTTTTTGCATCTTTCCTTCACAGATCACAGCAAGTGGGAGAACAGCATCGGTCAGAAGGCCCAAGTCTCCCCTCCCTCCTCCTAGGGTGTCATGGGTGGTTACTGCCCTGCAAGGACACTGAAGTCCAGTAGACCACTGAGAGTGTGTCACTGTGAGCAGGCTACTCAGTGGCCTTTGGCCTCAATCCCCCATCTGTAAAATGCGGGGGCACCTCCCACTCATAAGATTAAGTATGGTAAAGATCTTTTAATGAAACACGGT
>NW_007726250.1:451519-453202 GCF_000696425.1 Galeopterus variegatus
CTCACTTAACTTAAATATTCACAGATTCACTGCAGAAATACTAAACTGTTTGATTAAGGAGGGGTTCTGGGGGTGTTATATAGTATATAATATCCACACACTATTACTTTTGTAAAAATCCAAACAATTGGGGACCTTGAAATACATCTGGCCCCAAGGATTTGAGACACAGGATTGTGGTCCTGAATCTCCCATCTTGCAGATGAGGAAATTGAGACCTAGAGAAGTTAAGAGGGTTGCCCACAGCCACACAGCTAAGAAACAGCAGAACCATTTGAGACTCTGTGTCTGTGGGAATGAGCCGCCAGCATGGTCATGGGCTGAGATTTGTGTGTCTCTCCAGCATTTGCACACTCGCTGGGATCAGAAACCATGCAGTTTGTTTATATTCATATGCCCAGAAGTCTCCAGGCCCGCCCCACCCCCACCCAGCTGAGGCCCCGCTGGGGACTGCGGCTTTGCAGAAGGTGTGGCCCACCTGCCTGTCCTGGCTTTGCGGGGGGGATGGGGGCTGGCTGATCTCCCCTGGGTCCTATGCAGGAATGGGAGGCTGAGGGACTGCTGAGCCAGCCTGGCATCCCAGACTCCATAATTGGACCCCGCTCTTGCCTCCTGCACTTGGGGAACACTCTGAGTGAGGCTGTCCCGGGGAAGGGGTGGCTGAGTGGGGCCACGTGGCGTCGCAGCCTGCTGCTGTTTTCCCTGGCAGCAGACCTAGATGCTGTGGTCATGCCTTGGTCCTGGGAGCCTCAGCGACCAGCCGGCCACTGGGCTAAGGGTGGTGTTTACCACAGTGGCTTTTATGAAACAACCACCCCATGAGATGCTGTGAGCGAAAAATGTTCTGTGGCCCAGTGCGGGGAACACTGTTTCTGTGGCCGCACAGGAAACATCCCCCCATGACTCGGGTGAGCAAAAGCAGGAGCTGCTTCATTTCCTAGAACCCCTCTGCCCTTCCTCGAGGGCTCTAACTCTGCTGAAAAGGAACAAACGTGCCTTAAAGCGCCTCTGTCTCTTGCAATCTAAAACACACTCTTTCTGGTAAATCAGTCACTCAGGGGTGCATGTTCAGGCAAATTCAAATTCAAATTTCCTACCAGGGCTTTTTACCTCCCCTGAAACGTGTGCCTCACCCTGAGATGGCGCCTGGGTGCAGTGCTCGTGCTGTGCCTGTGGGGTCTCGCTGGCCTGCTTGGAGGTGGCTGTCTACCTCTGCGGGGAGATCATCGCACCTTGACCCAGTGACCCATCTCTCCCATGCCCTGGGAAGAGGCTGGGACTGGGCAGGAGGTGGTGCCTTAGCCCCTCTCTCTAGGTCTTCTCTATTCTCCTGTAGCTGCTGCAGGAGGCCACATCCTGCTCCTGCCCGAATCCTCTGCTGCTAGCTTCCTTCTTAAACTTCAGCCACAGAGTTTGACCATGAAGGAGGTGGTGGTTGGGACTCCAGCTTCTGGCTTCTTGCCCTGTGCCTCCCTCTGCCTCTTCCCCTCCCAGTCCTGGAAGGCTTCTTCCTTACAACCTCTCTGGTGTGGACTTCCACACTTTAGCTTAATAATAAATGGTGTGCAGGGGGGCAGCTTGCAAATAAAGGGAAATATACCTTGGGGGATATTTAAAAAATGTCCCTATTGCACTTGTCAAAGGCCTGGAGAATTTCTACCACTAACAAACAAACAATGTTTT
>NW_007726250.1:454474-456769 GCF_000696425.1 Galeopterus variegatus
ACACACACACACACACACACACACACACACACACACACACACACACACCCTTCTTCCATGTATAGGATTGAAAGATGCTTTCCTGATAAGACATGACAACTGAGATGGAGCATTGCATGTACCTGCTCTCCTAATCGTTAGATCCTAAAGTCATGCTCAATGACTGTATCTAAAGGCAGTGGATCCACCCACTTTCTCTCATTCTACCATAACCCTTACTGACATTCTGAAATCTTTGACCTCAATGGCAAATTTAACCCCCACTAATAGATAGTAAAGGGAAGGAAGAGGAGAGGGAAGGAAAATTCTTAACTATTTTTACCACACAGCAAATGTGTAGTTACAATCTTTTAGTTGTAGTCTTTTTCTGAAACTGATATTAATATTACCAGTGTCAGAAAAATATTAGTAATAATAGTAGTAATCATTATAGCTACAACTTCCTGAGTGCTTACCATGGGCCAGGTACCATTGCAAGTACTCTACAAGTATTAACTCAAAGTCCTGTGGGTATTTACAGCTTCCCTCCCAGGCTCCCTCCCAGGTTACGCACTCTCTTATCCCCTTGCCTCCAGCTAGCTCCTCAGCAGGTGGGAGTCCCTTTTGCAGGGGGAAGATCCTAAGCTTCAAGTCTTCCTGAGTCAGGTGAAGTAATCTTACAGCAGTCATTCCCCTTGGGCATGACAGAGCAGGCAGGCACAGGTGCTTTTCCCTGCAGCCAGAGCACATTGACAAGGCTACTTCCCTTCCAAGAATATGGCCAGTCACTTTTGCCAAGAACGTGATCTTCCTTTCATCTATTTGCCCTGTGGCTCAGGAGCTCAAACCACAATGTGAATGTGCTTAATGTCACGGGACTGTATACTCAAAAATGGGAAAGTTGATAAATTTTGTTTTATGTGTACTTTACCACAATCTTAAAAAATAAAAATTAAATTAAAGAAAAAGTCCAGCTTAATGTAAAATGCAGGCACTCTGAAAAGAAGTCTGGCTGTTTCTCAAAGAGTTAAACATGCCATCAACAGATGAATGGTAAATACGTTATGGTATATCTATGTAGTGGAATATTACGTAGCCAAAAAAAGGAAAAGTACTAATGCATGCTATAATGTGAACGAACCTCAAAGACATTACGTCAAGTGAAAGAGGCCCAGCACAGAAGGTGACACATTGCGTGATCCTTTTATATGAAATATCTAGGATAGGCAAATTCATAGAGACAGAAAGCAGACTGGTGGATGCCAGGGGTTAGAGGAGAGAAAGGGAAGCAACTGCTTAATGGGTGTGGGGTTTCCTTTTGGAACAATGAAAACATTTTAGAAATAGAGGTAGCAGTTGCATACCATTATGAATATACCAAATGCCACTGAATTGTTCACTTTAAACTGGTTAATTTTATGTTATGAGTATTTCACCTCAGTAAAAAAGAGATCCAAAAAATTGATTTGGCTCCAAAAAGGTTAGAATTTGAGGGTTCCGGTCAAGATGGTGGAATAGATGGTCACCAGCATCACTCTCTCCCACAAAGCAATTAATTTACAACTATAATATGTAACATCAGCCAAGCTGGGTCCGCTGGATCTCAGGGGAAGAGGAGGAGAGACCTACAGAGTTCCTGAAGGGGGAGAAACCACAATGAGAGAAAGAAAAAACTGCTGAGTGTTTTGTGCCATGGCTGCTTTAAGGCTGGAACTGCTGAGTGCATAGAGCAGGACCTGGCAGAAGCTGCAGCTGTGCCCTTCAGATGGAGTTACTTGGAGGTGACAGGTGAGAAGAGGACCTTGGTGGCCCCCAGGAGAGCAAGACCACTAATAGGGTTCCCATGGACCCACTCAGGAGAGAGGACCCAGAACAGCTGAAAAAGGGGAGCCATTCAGAGTCCGGGGAGTCATTGCAAGGGACTGGCACAGGGCCTGCCCCATGGGAAGTGTTTGGAGCACAGGCAGTGGGGAGACAGGCCCACCAGGAGAACACTGGGACACATCAAGGACAGCTGATCTGCCTACCCAATCAGCACAGGACCACTCAGAGGAGACTAGTCAGGAATGCAGAATTGCATGGGGTGCACACCCAATCAGCACAGGACCACTCAGAGGGGACTAGTAAGGAATGCAGAATTGCATGGGGTGCAGTTTGATGAAAAAACTCAGGCCCAAATCAGAGTTTCTCTGCAACCCAGGTGCACCTGGTCTCTGGAGAGCCAGAAGTACCTATAAGGTCAACCATTAAATGCTGAGCTGTACAAAAATCCTTCCCTAGGGAAACAGCAGCAAAGCAGCAACTTAGCTCAACCAC
>NW_007726250.1:458243-463703 GCF_000696425.1 Galeopterus variegatus
CAGAAATTCCAATCCTGGGTATATACCCAAGAGAAATAAAAACATATGTCAACACAAAAATGTGTACATGAATTTTTTAGCAACATTATTCATGAGAGCCAAAAAGTGAACACAACCCACATGTTCATCAGCCAGTGAATGGGTAAGTGGTATATCCATGCAATGGATTGTCATTCAGTCCTAAAAAGGAAGGAAATTCAAAAACATGCTACAACATGGATGAACCTTGAGAATATTATGCTAAGTTAAATCTGACAGACACGAAAGGACAAATACTGTGTGACTCCACTTATACGAGGTACATAGAGCAGTCAAATTCATAGAGACAGAAAGCAGAGCAGTGGTGTCTTGGGGCTGGGGGAGGGAAGTGGGGAGGTCTGGTCTAGGGGGCACAGGGTTCTCATTTCACAAGATGGGAAGTGTTCTGTGGACGATGGTGGTGATGGCTGCGTAACAGTATGAATGTACTTAATGCCACTGAACTGTACACTTAAAAGTGGTAAAGGTGGTATATTTTATGTTATGTGTAAATCCCCACTGCCTCCCCCTTGACCTCCCATAGAACGTGCTGCTCTTTGCCCTCCAGTCCCTCGTTGGCCATGCAGGCCATCCTTCTTCCCCAAGTGCTGCGGAGGCCCTGCCTGCACTGGAAGAGAGCCAAGCTGCTGACCGATCCCTTCGACCCCACGGTGGCTGGAGCATGAATGTCAAGTCAACACACCCACATTCTTCTGCTGGCCTGCTCGGAGCAGGGTGTCCTAGACACAGCTTATGATAATCCCAACCATGGCTCCTGTGTTCACAGGCCCAGAGGACATCCTGTGATGCTTTGCACATCCTTGGCAGGAACCTGGCACAGGCAGTGGCTGTCAGGAGGGATGGGGCGAGGGTCTTGAAGAACAGCCTGACCCTGAGATTCTGGGATTCCAGAATCTCTTCTCTTCTCCCTGGTGACAGTGTTTAGGGAGCGTTTGAACAAACGCTGCCCAGAGAGTGCAATTTGCCAAATGCAGCAAAGTCCCATCCCTGTCTCCACTGCTTTGCCTGGAAGCAGTTCCAGGATCCACTGCTTTGCCTGGAAACAGTTCCAGGATCCACTGCTTTGCCTGGAAACAGTTCCAGAGTGGCGCAGGGAAGCAGTGGTTACAGCGGGACAGAGTAGCACTGGGCTTGGCCCCAGGACCCTCAAGTTCAGGCCTGGACTGGCTGGACACCTGTTGCGGGTCCTGCAGCAACTCCTAACCCTCATCTCCTTCCCAGGGTTCGTGTAAGGACTGAAGAGTTATGTCGACAGTGGTAAAGGTTGATACACCTACCAGGTCACCATGATCATTTGCACATGCACAGGACTTCCATAGGAGAGTTGAGGGATTTTTCCTCCCTCATCCTACCCAAATTAAAAATGAAGATGTTTGTCACCCTGGGGTTGGAGAGATGGGAGCTGCCACATGCAGAACATGACACGTGGAGCCCTGTGCTGGGAGTGCTTCATGCATGATCTCATTCCATCCGGATGTTCCTTCTGTGAGGCAGGGAGCACAGGCCCATGTTGTAGTTGCCAGGACTGATACTTGAGGGTTTAAGGAACGTACCCAAGGTTACAGTGTCTGGCACAACGAGGGCTGGGGTTAGAAGTGAGGTCTGTCTAACTCCTGTTCTCTTTCTTTTAAAGCACATCACAGAAGCCCACTCCTCTCTTCTGTGGATGAATGAATAAGTGAGTTTGCAGACTATGCTCCCTGTGACTGCCTGGTTGGGTGGGGTTGAGGTGGGTGGGGCTGGAATGCGAGGTAAAGGGCATGCAGGAGGTGAACTGAGTTAGCATTTTAGTTAGCAGGTTGTAAGTGACAAACTCATCCTTGAGTAGCGTGAGCAAAAACAACATTTGTTGGAAGGCTATTGATCTAGCTTGGTTGTTTTTATACTGCAAGTTACAGCCCTTGAGAGTGTCATTGTCTCAGATTAGTGAGTATCAAGTAGTAAGAAAAGAAAATGGGATAGAATGAAAAATACTAAAGTGTTTCATACATAATAAGGGTCATAAGTATTGTTTCCAGAAAATCATGTACAAGTAATCATAACACGTGTGTGTGTTTTCTGGATTGCAAAGTGAAATGGGTCACAGATGGAAGGTTTGAGAGCTACTGATCTGCTCACAGAATCAAAGGGATATCTACAAGGTGTCAGGCAGCTCCAGGTCCAGTTCATCTTAGGTCTCTGTCCCAGTCTCACTCTGTCCGCAGGTGGGCTTTTTCCGTAACAGAGAGAACATGGCCTGAAGCCTATTCCAATTCATGTCCTTCAAGTTCTTGGATTGTAGATGGAAGAGGGTTCCTCCCACCAGATCCAGTAAGAAAATTCCTTGGGAAGATCTGTCTGGGCTAATCTGTGTCCCATGTCCCACAGGGACATGGTCTCTGTGATCAGGAGAATGTGGTTCTCTGATTCCCCAGTCTGGGTCACATTCCTCCCCCATAGCAAAAGCAGTGTATGGTTTCTGGAAGTTCTCACTAGAACCATAAGGTTGGAAGGAGGAGGAAACAGGGCCCAGATTAAAGGGAGTACCCTGGACAAGTCAACTGACGAATGTCCTGCATGAAGGGGTCAGGGCTGAAGGGTCAGCTACTGCTGATTTGGCCCAGGGACCACCTGGATAGCGTTTTGTGAGGTGGCATATTCCCCAGCAGCTGGTCCTTCAGGGTTATGGGGATCTGGACGCCCCATGGGTCTGCAGAACCCTGGCTGAGCAGTTCCCTCTGCTCCAACAGAAGAATCCTTTTGGGGATGTCTGCTAACTTCTCCAGGCTTGGGTTCCAGGAAAAAAGGCCCCGTGGGCATCTTTCCAAGTCCCTCACAGAGAATCTCTCCCCCTCTGCAGCTCCCGTCTCCTGGCATCAGGATTTCCTCTCTGTTTGGCTGGGGGTGTTGTCATCTCACCAGAGGCTTTGTTTATGTATCCAGGAAACTGCTGGGTGGCTCCAGGAGGCATTGCTGTGGCCAAAGACGAAAGTCCACAGGTCACCTGAGCAGACCTAGTCCTGCCCCCTTTCCACTGAGGCTGGGGGAGGAGCCCCCACCTTGAGGAATGAGTATGGGATGAGGTGGGCTCCCCTGGGAACACCAGCTTCCCACCCTTTCTGAGCCTCCATTTCCATGTCTGCAAAATGAGGGAATCCCATTGGATGAGGTGGGTCCTTTTCTTGGCTATGATTCTGTGATTGTTAGAATCTAACATTCTGAGATTCTGGCTGAGACCCTGAGATTCAAAGATTACTTTGCATTCTTGACTGTTGCTTTGGATCCTAGCCTTACACCTTCCCCAGCCCCATGGACTTGCGTTTTCAGACTGTCCCTGCACCCCACGAAAGCCCTCCACAGAAGATGCACTTAGGTATCCCCTGCTCTCACATCAGGCCCCCTGCCTCGCCTAAGGGACTCATGCATGCTCCCATGTTTATTCCCATCTCTGGGTGACAGCGTAGCTATTTTTTCTCTTTGGCAATTAGCACAGTACATGTGGCTCAAGTCTAATGAGGTGGAGGAAATTGCATGCACCAGGATTCCAGAGAAGATGCGGAAGCCTGGGTGGCTAGACTGGCGGGTCCCCCATGAGCAGAGCAGGTGGGCAGAGCAGTAGACTCTGTCCTTGGGGAAACATAACTGGGGCAGGAGATTGGGCTTGTGGAATCTGGTGACAGAGGAGGTATGGCACAGGGGCTGTCTGGACCGGCCAGGTGCAGGATGTGGCAGGACAAGCAGAGCAAATGGGGCTTTATCTAGTTGTTGCTGTCTGGTGTGTGGTCACGACCATGTCCCTGTGATGTTGTCAGTAAGAGTGACGCCACTGCTCTTTCTGCCTCTGGGCCTGGCTGTGAGGAAGAGCTGGTTGGGGTGAGGCTCAGAGCTGCGCCTGGAGACGGCCGCACCACTCAGCGTTCAAGGCTCTGGATGCTTGTTCTCTAAGGTTCTCAGATTCTTGAACCTTGTCTTCTAAATTCCATGGGAAAGAAGGCGAGCCTTTGAAAGCTCAATGCAGAAGAGCCCAAGCTCATATCTCATCCTGAGTTATACAGAGCTCAAGAGTTGCTGTCTAGGGTAGGCCAGAAAGGCTCGTGGGAGGGAGGGAGGCAGGCACCTTGCCCCCTCCCTGTCGATGCCCAGCATGGTCAGCCCAGAGGTGGACGAGACTCTACAGCCCCGCAAGAACTGTCCCCCACGGATCTGGACAGCTGACCTGAGCTCAGACCTCTGTGTAGAGGAGAGCACACATAGAAAAAGGGGTCTAACGATGGGAGTCTGTCCTTGGAGACAGGTGCGATGGGCTGACCTTTTGTCTCACCTTCCTGACCAGCACTGAATGGAAATGAGCCAGACTGGAGGTGACTCTCCACCTTTCCCTTAGAAGTTCTTGAAACCAGGATTGGCTCAACATGGCCCACAGCCATTCCCTAAGGTGTGGACCTGAATTCTGATTTGCACAGAAGAGTGAACCCGAGCGGACTGACTGGTACTGGTGTGATGTCTCAGCAGGAGAGAGAATCTTCCAGCAAGGACGAGCTGAGGGCTAGGAGTCACGCGAATCTGATTGCAGCAGACACTTGACTTTATTTATAGCCCAAGCTCACGGTCAGTGGCACCAGCAGATCATGCACTATAGCGACGGTCGTCCCTGCCTGATCTTACTACGGGCTCTGCGATCATTGCTTTACATGTTAGGTTAATTCTTCTAATAACTCTGTGAGCTCAGTCTGCTGTTGCCCCTGTTTTGCCAGTGAGAGAACTGAGACTTGGAGAAGCAAATACCGTGCCCAACACCAAACGTTCAGCCAGTGGCGGAGCTGGGCTGAGTGCGGGCAGCCTGCGTTCCGAGGCCAGAGTCCTAACCACTCTGCTCTGCAGCCTCTCAGAGCCGAAGTCTTAGAGCCAGATTCATCAGGTTAAATCCTATGCAGTCTTCCCTGGCTCTCACCAAAGAGAGTAGGAATTGTCTCCTGGGAAGAAATCCATCCAGAGGACAGGGGGACCTCCGTCCCTTCCCCCTCCCCATTGCGTCCAGGGCTGCCTCTGGCCTCTGCAGAAGTGGACAGGAGCATGGACTCTGTGGCCAGGGTGTAACGTGGACTATTCACTAGAGTGGGGCCTGCAGGCCGGGCAAGGCCCCAGGCACGGAGCCAACCAAGAATAGAAACTCCCTCCCTGGATTACATTTCCAGCCACGCTGAGCAGGAAAGCCAGGCTCCCCCAGCCGAGACAGACTCCAGATGGTTTTTCACTGAGCACTTTCCCAGAGCGTATCGGGAACCCCGGATGGTGCAGGACTGGAGACAGTTCTGGCCCAGCATTGGGGTGGGGGTGGGGAGTGTGGCAGTCCCTTGGCTGCACTCATTCATCGTGGGGTCCTGAGCAAATCTCTCTGCTCTGAGCCTGCTTATCTGTAGTGGGTTGAACAGTGACCCCCCA
>NW_007726250.1:464215-465954 GCF_000696425.1 Galeopterus variegatus
TCACTGAGCACTTTCCCAGAGCGTATCGGGAACCCCGGATGGTGCAGGACTGGAGACAGTTCTGGCCCAGCATTGGGGTGGGGGTGGGGAGTGTGGCAGTCCCTTGGCTGCACTCATTCATCGTGGGGTCCTGAGCAAATCTCTCTGCTCTGAGCCTGCTTATCTGTAGTGGGTTGAACAGTGACCCCCCACCCCAAAGTCCTAACCTCTGTACCTGTGAATGTGACCTTATTTGGAAACAGGGGCTTTGCCAATGTATTTAAGTTAAAGATCTTGAGATGAGATCATCCCGGATTTAGGATGGGCTGTAAATCCAATCACAGTGCCCTTAAAAGAGACAGAAAAGGAGAAGACATAGAAACCCTCGAGGGGAAGGCCACGTGAAAGCGGAGGCAGGAGGTGGAGTGGCGCAGTTGTAGACCAAGAATTGCTGGCAGCCACTGGAAGCTGGGACAGAGGCTCGGAACAAGTCTCCCTCAAAGGCTCCAGAGGGAACCAACCGTGCTGGCACCTTGATTTTAGACTTCTAGCCTCCAAAACTGTAAGTGAATAAATTTCTGTTGTTGTAAGCCACCAAGTTGTGGTCATTTGTTACGGCAGCCCTAGGAAACTAATTCACCATTTCTGTGAGTATTGATTAGGTCACAGAATCTCCTGGAGGTTTAGAGAGGTAAGTAAGAGACTTGAACTTGACCCCTACCCTGAGAAGCTCACAGTTGAAATGAGAAGCTCAAACCTGCACCAAATCACTGCATTTCAAACTCTGACTTGATGCTCCTTCTGTACGTAGAACCCAGGCTGTCCAGGCTGGTGGGGGTCCCAGTCAGGGGGAGTGGCCTGGCTCAAACCGTAGAGAAGGGCTTGCCCCCAGGAGCCACAGGATGCAGAGCAGGGTGGGTAGATGTCAGCCCTGGCAGGGCCACCTCCAGGGAGCTCAAAGCCCTCTGTTGGGGAGGGATCCAGGGTTGAAGTCCCCCGTGGGCCAGCATCTGTTTTAGGGGCTGCAGTGGCTCTGCAAAGGGCCTTGAGCTGCTGGGGTCTCAGCTCAGAGGGTTCCTGATGCAGAGCAAAGGGTGCTGATGGCAAAGCCTGGCCCAGGGCAAAGGGCTTTGCAGGACCCAGAGGAGGGATTAAGAGCCCATGGGAACTGGGAGCCAAGCCAAGACCGATCAGGCTGACCAATCACCAGAGCCTCACCTCTGTCACCTGAAAATGGACACAGTAATCCTTGCCTTATGGGGGTTTTATTAGCTGATGTACATAAAGTGAGTGATGCAGTATCTGGCCAATGCTTTATTTTTCAAGGCATCACTGTTCTTAGAGGCAGTTGCCTGAATCACAGACAAGTTCCAAAGGAGAAGCTTACCTTTTTCCTGAATGTGTGCCCAGTGACTTCAACTCCAGACATGCTGGGACGCGGGCTACAGAGGTGGGCTGTGGGGTTGGACAAACCTGGGTTTGGATCCTGGGAATGTGGCCCTGGGAAAAACTACTTACCCTCTCTGAACTTTGCTGATTGCATCCATAAGTGGAAGGTAATATCGACGTCGGGGTGGAAGCATGTATATTGGTGAGAGGTACTGACAACAGGCGGTGGGAGGGAGGAAAGACAGAGTTTGCTTCTTGGAGGTGATCAGGAAAGCTATATAAGTAGCTATATGTTTTGATTGAAAGTAACAGAAGTCCAACTTCAACTACTTTGTGCACAAACCAGAATGTTTTGGTTCATGTGACTATTG
>NW_007726250.1:466741-467490 GCF_000696425.1 Galeopterus variegatus
CAACACTCTCTATGCCTCTTCTCTGCTTTATCACTTTATTTTTCTCCATAGCGTTTATCGTCGTCTAACAGGCTATCTATTGTTATTATTTTTTTTATTTATTGTCTTTCTATGCCATACCTCTGTCCCCACTATGTAAGCTCTGTTCAGTAGAATTTTTGTCTTTTTTTTTTAACTGCTGTATCTTCACTAACTAGAACTGTGACTTGCATATAGGAGGTGTGATGGTCAATTTTGTGTCAACTAGACAGGGCCACAGCGTGTCCAGATATTTGATGAAACATTATTTCTGGGTGTGTCATGAGGGTGTTTCTAGAAGAGATTAGCATTTGAATTGGTGGACTGAACAAAGCAGACACCTCTCCCCAATGGGGGTGGCATCATTGAATCCACTGGGGCCTGAATAGAACGAAAGGGTGGAGGAGGGAGAATCAGCCTCACTCTCTGCCTCACCACTTGAGCTGGGACATTGGTCTTCTCCTGCCCTCGGGCTGGACCTTACACCATCGGCTCTCTTGGTTCACAGACCTTCAGACTTAGACTGAATTACGCCACTGACTTTCCTAGGTCTCCAGCACGCAAATGGCAGATCATGGGAATTCTCAGCCCATGTTCATGTAAGCCGTTCCTCATAACCAATCAATCAACGTCTATCTATCCATCTATCTATTATCTTCCTATCATATATCAACCTTCCACTGGTTCTGTTTGTCTGGAGAATGCTGACGAATATAGTAGGCATTCAATAA
>NW_007726250.1:467550-478516 GCF_000696425.1 Galeopterus variegatus
CAACCTTCCACTGGTTCTGTTTGTCTGGAGAATGCTGACGAATATAGTAGGCATTCAATAACCACTTGCTGAATGAACAAATGATTCAGTTAGGAGGTCCTGGCTTCAGGCATAGTTGGATCCAGTGACTCAGAAAAATTCATCAGGACTCTGTCTTGCTATATCTCTTGGCTCTGCTCATCTCTTTGACTTTGTTCTTCAGGCCGGGGGCCACCTGTGGCCCCAAACTCACATCCTGCTTATTTGGCAATATTCCTTCAAGAAGTCTGGCAGAAAAGTCTCAGGGAAGACTCTGATTGGTCTAGCTTGATCACATGCCCATTTCTGAACCAATCACTGTAGTCAACAGGTGGGGTCAACAAAATGCCATGAGTTCCCAAAGATAAGCACAACCAAGGGCTACTACAGAGGGCTTCCTGGAGGGGGTGGCCTTTGAGTCAGGCCTTGAAGGATGGTCAGGATTTTGCCAGGATGTTGGAGCTTTCTACAGCTGAATACTGCACACCTGTCCAGCCTCACCTTCCATCCCTCACCGCCCTGCACACTAGGATCCAGCCACTCCCTGCTCCCTAAGCCCAGTTCAAGTTTTCACACTGCTATGCCTTTGATCTCCTTCTCGTAGCTAGTACTCTCTCCTTCAGCAACCGGGGCAATTCTCCACATCCTCGAAGATCTGGGTGTCATCCTCTTAGACAGACACACACATCATCCCAAGCACACGGTTGCCTATGCACATCCAGACACACCCTCATCACACGCACACTCTCTCCCACTCCTCTCATCCCTTCCTTCCTTCCTTATAAACCAGAAAGTAGCACTGCCTTCCACCTGGACGGTGTGCATATCAGTAGAGTCAGAAAGAAGCCCCTAGTCCCCAAATATCTCCTCCACATGTTGGCTTCAGTACCTGAAACTCAGTCCGTGTTTGTTCCCATACTATGTGCTGGCCACTGTGCTAGGTTCTTTGGGGAGAATTTTTTAAAAATGTTCTAGTGCCTGATATAGAAGAGGCACCCAACAGATATTGTTGAATGAATGAATGAATGAATGAAAGAGTGAGTGAGTCAATCAATCAATCAATCAATCAAATCAGTGTTTCCGGGCCGGCCCGTGGCTCACTCGGGAGAGTGCGGTGCTGATAACACCAAGGCCACGGGTTCGGATCCCATATAGGGATGGCCGGTTCGCTCACTGGGAGAGCGTGGTACAGACAACACCAAGTCAAGGGTTAAGATCCCCTTACCGGTCATCTTTTAAAAAAAAAAAAAAATCAGTGTTTCCACCCACAGAGCTGTAACAAGGGCCATAGTATTCTGCCAGGAAGAAAGGGATGGGGCCTGAAAGAAGGTGTCTATGTGGTGCTTGGCTCTGCCAGGAGGCCTCCCTGGGGGAGGTGCCATGTGGGAAGGCCCCTGATGGGTGGTCTTTGTATGGCTGGGTAGGGCAGAGGCAGATGAGTCCACAGGACATGATAGAGGAATGTCACAGAGTGATGGCATGAAATCTGAACCTTTGACCTTCATGTTATAACTCTGTGCTCTAACCAACTGAGCTAACTGGCCAGCCTGAGATACCTACATTTTGAAAGAGGGGTGAGTGGAGGGAAAATTCTAAAATACAGGTGCATTCCTCTAAGTATTCCAGCTAAGACAAAAGAAGAATGAAACTTTAGGACCTGGGGAAGGGGTCTTGTGTTTACATCCTTACAGGCAGTGCACTTTACAGTTTACAAAGCACTTTTCCATCCACATAGACACATCTCTGCCAGCCCCCATCCCTCTCTGTCTTGCAAAATACTAACCACTAGCTGTTGCCCTTGTCATAGCTGCGTGGGAGGATTCATTGTCTGATCCATCCACATATCCCAGGTAGTCACGGGCATTTTCTTATTTAACAAATATTCATCAAGCACTTCCTACTCAGGGTGGTGAGGACTAAATGAGCCACTGCATATAAAGGACTAGAGCCGTGCCTGGGCCCTGGTGGGCCAGCAGTACATGTGTGGAGAGTGGCACTGTCGGTGGTGGGTGATGCTGTTATTATCAGCCTGAACTTGGCTTAGTACCAAGTATTGGCAACACAAGATCGATCTGGTACCCGACCTCATGGGTCTCATCATCCATCAGGACTGAGGGACCTTATTCGTTAATTAGATAACAGCATCAAAATTTTAACCATTTCAATTCAGATGTTTACAAAAAAGTGTTTTCTTTAAAAATGCGGTTATTATCTATAGCTGAGAACAACAGCCCACACGTATTGAGTGCTTACTCTGTGCCAGGCAAAATTTCAGGTATTTCTGTAGTTTAAATTTCACAACATCCTCTGAGGCAGCTGCTGTTATTATTGCCATTTGGCAGATGAAGAAACTGGGGCACAGAGAAGTTAAGTAACTTTCCCAAAGTCACACAGCTAACAAGCAGTGAAGCCAAGATTCACATGCAGGTAGTCTAGCTCCAGAATCCACACCCTTGACCACTGTGCCACATTGCCTCTTGCTGACAAGCACCCCTCACTGCTGCATGTGGGGAAGGCAGCTTAGATGAGCCAGTTAATGGTATCGCAGTCTTTTCTCGTAAGTGCTCAGTATGTTCCCCCGCCCCCGATCACTGCCATACCATCTACACTCTGAGATTCCGCCAGGAAGATGGGAGGAGAGGGTAGGCGGGAAGACAGGGGTGCACAGATCCTGGGACCTCCCCAGATCCCCAGCTCTCTGCTCCAGGATGACTGATTTGCTCTGGGCCCGGATGCCTGTGTGGTGTCTGCTGAGCTGTGTGTGGTCCTCCTGGACTTTTGTGGCATCATGCTGCTCATGTTTACGGTCCTGGCCTTTTGCCTCCAGTTGCTGAGTTTCTGTGCTCTGAGCTTCTTTGTCTCAATCCCCAGGCCTTTGGAGACCACCAGCCTCCCCCTAACCTCCCCCTCCCCTCAATGGGGCACCCAGGAATTTCCAGACCCCACATGATACACTCAGTCCCTGGTCATCCAGCAGGAAATCTGACTCCTCTACCTAGACTCCCCGTCTCCCTTCTCGCCTTCTTCCCTTAATGACAGAATCCCCTAGTTTTAACTGTACCATGGCCACGTAGCTAAAGACCGCTTTCTTCCCAGCGTCCCTTGCAGCTTGTTTGACCATGTCACCAAGTTCTAGCTAATGAGGTATGAGCAGTTTATGGTCCACTTCCCTTCAAAGGATGGGTGTACCCCTCCCCCCATGGTCCCTGGGCTCCCCTTTCTGCTGGCTGGAATGTGGCCACGCAGGAAGAACCTGGCAGGTGGTAGAGCAGCCCTAGAAGGCTTAAGTCTGGGACTGTTCCTTGCAAGAGAAATACATTTATTTAAAATGTAACCTACTGTTATTCTGCCTTTGTTACAGACCCCAAAATAATCATATCTAATTCTTTCACCCTGTTACCTTAGTGATTGCACACCGTGGGGCTGGGGCTGGGGCGGGCCTGGGGGCTTCTTCTAAGTTTTCTGCATCCTCTGTGCTGCTTGGTCCAGGAATTTAAATTCTGCAGGCCTCTGCTTCCTTTTCTGTAACATGGGGTGATAACACAACTAAGCTAATGAATGCACTGTTTGCTCTTGGCTTTTCTCTGCTGGGCCATGGTGACTAATTTTAACCTGCCTCCTAGGGTTGTTGTAAGGATGTCAGGAGCCCAGAACCTGGCTGATAGCAAGAGAAGACTGGTGTTACCATGCAAGGGGGTGCTGAGTAGACCCGATGTCCATAGAACCTGCCAAGCCCATGCAGATGCTTCCACTGCTCTCGGCCAAACTCACCCCAACACACACAGTGCAAAGTTCAGCTGAGAGACAGGTGAATGAATGCTCCATTTCTAAGTAAATTTTCCAGATTTCAAGGCCTGAAGCCGGGGCTTTTGCAGGACACAGGCTTTGCAGCCAAAGGGGACTCAGGCCTCGAGCTGCAGCGGGATTAAGCAAAGGCCTGTCCCTATCAGCGTTTCTGCTGTCCAAACCCTGTCTTCCCAGCACCTTCTCTGGGGATTGCATGGAGCCTCACTGCAGGGTACAGCCCCGGGCACGGGAAAGCACTGCAGATGCAGATATACTCCTAACTCAGCACGCCTTCCTAACGCCTCGGCTTGGCTCCCAAGGCCCCCCGATCCAGTTCCTGCCTCTGCCCAGCTTCCTCTGCAGCTCCCCCAAGCCCCCCTCCAGCTCTGGCGTTCTCAATGATCACGTGTTCCTCAAACATGCTCTTACTTCCACATGCCTCCTGGACTTTGAACAAGGAATGCAATGAGTCATTTGCCCTTCTGATTTTCCTGGGGCCCTGATGGTGGGATGGTGGCAAGGGACCAAGGGGTGGAGGGGCTGGGAGGTGGGATGTCGAGTGTAAGACCATTTAAAATACATTACTTAAAAGTTTTGGGTCATCATCCAGCTTATAATGACAATTGTGAATAGTGCTGCAAAGGCGAAATAAGGACCAGAGAGCCCATAACAGGGTGTAAGCTTGTCCCGTAGGTGAGGAAGGCTGCCCTGAAGGAACACTTGGCAAGATGAAGGGGGTTGACTCCAGGCCAGGGTGGTCAGAGAGAGGCTGACTGGGCAGTTGGGCCAAACTGCCCCACACCGTCCTGCTGCCAAGGTCAGAAGCCTGGGAGTGTTGCCCCAACAGCCCAAAATGGGGCTCCTGGGACAGCACAGAGCACCAGCTCCCACCCTGAGCTCCGCCTCCCAAAGATTCCCCAGAGAGGCAAACCCTGGCTGCCACGTGAGCTAATGCGAGGGTTTGCTTCCAGCTTTTCTCTGCTGGGCCTCGGTGACTAATTTTAACTGACCCTGCTGATTCATCCGGGATGCCCGGGAACCCCGCCCCCCCCAGCCACAGCCACTCCTCAGGACCCACATTCTTCAAGTTCAAAGTCATTCCTGATCTACTCCAAACCCACATTCCAACCTCATCCATGGCAAATCCACTTCACAAAACTTCTGACCCGGCCAAATGGGTCTTCTCACGGTTTCTTGAATATTTCATGTACATTCCCGCTTCCCCAACTTTGCTCTTACCATCTTTCAAATCCCTATTCAAATGCCCCCTTTTCTAGGACGGTTTTCTCATCATCACAGGTAGAGACGAGCCCTCTCCCCAGCCCCTTGCACCTGCCCCACTCCCCATCTCCCAGGTGCTTTACCAGTGGTCATACACACTCACTTGAAGGAGAATCTAAACAGCTTTAACAAACATCAGGCATCTACTACGTGCCTGTGGGCTATTAAGGTGTATCATTCATATGATTATTTTATTCTCAGCTCCCCTTTCTCATCTTTCCACTGGATTATAAACTATTTTACTATCTCAGGCCGTGACTGTGGCAGGCACAACACTGTGTGTTCACCAAGCCCTGTTTCATCTCCTCCTGGACCCCAGAGAGGCCTCGTTCCTGCACCTCTCTCCGAGTTAGCAGTGCCATGTGCCTGTGATCTGGCGGATGGAACATGGGCTGAAATGATGAGCATCACTCTCAGGCGTGGCCCAAAAAACTCTCACATGATCCTCCATGCTCATTTTTCTGTCCCATTGTTTGCCTGCTGGATACAGAGGGATGGGGTCTTTGAAGTCCTTGGGGAGGGAGCCTGGGTCCCTGAACCACTGTGTGGAGGCGAGCCAGCCCTCTTCCCAACTTGCTCTGGATTGTGAGCTACATGGCAACTAAACCCATTAAGCCACTGTTAAGAACTACTATGCCACTGAGATTTGGGGGGTTGTTGGTGGCAGGAGCTCATGTTCTAACCTACACACTAACACCCCCATGGTACAAACCTGGCCCGTAAGAAGCCCTGAGTGTTTCTGCTCATGTCCCACTGGTTTCCCTCCCATATGCACACTTGACCCTGTTACTCCCGCGTTATAGATCTCTCAGGGCTCCCCACTGTCCTTGGAAATTTCCTTCACTTTCCCTTCTTTTTCCCAATTCTTAAATGTTGGTGTCCCGGGCCCTTCTCCTCGGGTGATCTCTGCTACCTCCTCTGCACTGGGGACTCCTGTGTCTCTAGCTCATGCTCTGACCTGATGCCTGATGGGGTAAACCAAGGCTTCTGCAGACTGTCAGATAAATTCAAAACGTTCTGTGACAAGACTCCTGGTAGGAAGGGGGAGCAAATCTTCTCATAGCAGAATAAGATCAGGGAATTAATTCCCAAGAAATAAGCCCAAGCCATGCTCATGGGAAGAACAGGACTGTCTCCTGTGGGTCAGATGGGTTTTAAGAAAGAAATGACTCTTTGCTGTGGTGGGTTGTGTTTGATTTTAGACAGACCCAAAGTCCACACAATTAGAAAACAACCCAGCTGCAAGCTCATTTTTTCTCTCTGCTTCCCCTTCCCCTCCCTGCTGCAGAACTGGCGTGTCCTCCCTGGAGAAGCTCTCAGTCCCTGAGACCTGAGTTTTGGTTGCTTTTCATGGAAGGCGGAGATACTGGGAAGGCGATGGGCGATGCATGGGAGAGGGAAGGGCACTGGGCTGTAGGATGTGGGGAGAAAGGAGGGAAGGAGCAGATCAAGCGTCCCCGGCTCCCCCTAGGGAGTGACCCCACCCACGCCAGCTCCGTGCACCTCGTGTAGCCGCCAGAGGCACCTCCCTTCCTTGTGGGGGGAGCCTGTGCCCGCAGCCAGGGACAGCTGAGGAAACGCGGCGATCCCTCCACGTGGCGACAGATCACACGCACCCTCCAACCCCCGCCAACCCCCAGAGGGTCAGAAAAAGGAGAGCTGCCCTAGGGGCACATGTGAACCCCTGCAATGCTAGACGGATGCCCCACGTTGCCACGTTTCCCAAAGGAAGCTGGTGTCCACATGCCACTCCCAGCCCTGCCCCCTCCTGGGTACCTGCCTTAGTAAATAGCGCCACCATCTGCCCAGTCACTCAGCCAGGCGGGGACGCCCTGAGATCCTGTCTCCTCTCTGTTCCTCTACCCTCCCTCTTCCTGAGCTCTGAATCCCACTCCACCCTGGACATGGTCCAGGCTCTTAAATGTCCGCTTTCCCCACACCAATCTGTGTGTCAAAAAAAAAAAAAAATCAGGACAGTGGATGTCTCTGGGAGGCGGGTGGGAGCCAGGACTGACTGGGAAGGGGCATGCGGGAACTTTGGGGGGTGATGACAATGTCCTCTATTGTGAAACAGTGTGGGTTACACAGGTGTATGCATTTGTCAGAACTCGGTGAATGTACACTTCAGACGTGTGTGTTGTATGGGATGTCAATTTTACATCAAAAGAAAAAAACACCAAGAAATATTAAATTCTGGTTTGGGACATGCATGGTGAAGTGTTTAGTGGGCAGCAGACAGATGTCTGCTATTCACTTTGAAATGCCACAAAAATCAGAAGGATGGATGGATGCCTCGAGGCGTGGATAGATATGTGATCCGACCAGCCTAGTAAAATGCCAGGGGTAGAATTTAGGGTGTGGGTGTACGGTGTTCACTGTGCAATTCCTTCCACTTAGCTGCATGTGTGAAAGTGTTCATAAGAAAATGTTGGGGAGAAATGTCTCCTGTCTCCAGACTTGTCCTTTCCCTTACGTTACTCCCATCTGCAACTTAGGTGGTGTTTCTAGAACAGCAAATCAGGCCATGGTTTTCCCTCTCTCGAAACCCTTCCATGGCTCTCCCCTGGGAGGACACCCAAACCCCTGTGGCTCCTGAGGACCCGCTTGGCCTGTTTACTTCTCCGGCCACACCCTCGATCGTTCTCTCCTTCACTTTTCCCACCATGGAGACACAAAAGTGTTTGTACTTCCTGCAGATATCCTGCTATTTTACACCTCCTGTAGGAGAAATTGCTCATTTTGTCTAATTTACATTTTCCCCTTCATGTTAAGTAACAGGATCCCCTCCCCATTTTTTTTCTGGGGATATGACCAAATGAAAATAAAGACTACATATCCCGGCCTCCTTTGCAGCAAGGTGTGGCTATATAAGGTGCAGTAAGAGGAGGTGTTGACTGCCACTTCTGGAAAGTGTCCTTAAAGGTAGTGGGCACAGCCTTCCTTCCCCCTTTCTCCTTCCTGCTGGTTGGACTGAGGGCATGATGGCTGGAGCTCAAGCAGCCATGTTGGATCAGGAGGTGGAGACTATGTGTGTAACACGGCAGAGTGCTAAGGTAGGACTGAGTGGATCCCTGACACGGGACTGTACCATACCAGCTCTGGGCCACCTACCGCTGGACTTTCATATGAGAGAGAAATTAACACTCTTTTCTTAAAGCTGTATTATTTTGGGTTTTCTGTCACCCACAACCAAACCCTGTCCTAAAACACCAACTTCCATGTCCTTGTGCTTGGAATATCCTTTCCTCACTTAGCTCCTAACAAACTCCTACTGATCCTTCAGAACCCTGCGTAGGCATCACCTTCTCTGTTACATGTTCCTTGATGGAATTAATCATTCCTTCCTTCATGATTTCTCTGTACCTTATGTCCCAGTGAACAATTATTGAGCACTTATTACATACCAGGTACTGTGCTGAGTGCTGTCCCCATTTTAATCCTCATGATGACATTTGACATAGGAAATTATTTTCAAAATTCCCATTTTATAGATAAAAAAAACCAAAGTCCTTGGAAAGTTTGGAAGCTTTTCCTGGATCACAAAAGCAGTGCACGGCAGGCAAGCATCAGGTCCAGGGGTCTCATTCCAAAGCCTTGAACCCTCTGCTGAGCTGTCTCTACTACTGCGCTTATCACATAGTGCTGGCATCGTCTGTTTGCACGTCCTTCCCTCCCACCGCCTCCTAAAGCTCAGACATCGCGTGGCTTCACCTTGGTCTCCCCAGGGCCCAGCACAGAGCCTGGCACATAGCAGGTGAGCACGAGTGCTTGTGGAACTGAGCTGTCAACTTTAAGCCCCTAAGTCTTTGCCTGGTACACCAGGTCCTTCCCAGTCGGTCTCACCTCCCGCAGGACCCCCTTTCCCCATGCATCTCCCCTCGGGCTTTGCACACAGTGTGTTGCCTCTGCTTGGGACACCCTGCAGAACTTCACACTTTCATATCCAGCCCAACTGTCACCTCTGCAAAGAGTCCTTCTCCACGCAGACTGTGGGGCTGCCTTCCCACCCTCCCGTGGCCCTGTGCTCACCTCACTGCTACATTCCCAGTCCCAAAGTCTACTCCATTCAAACTTGAGTCCCTTGAGAACAAGGACCATGGCTTATTCATCCTTTAATAACTGGACAAGCCATTCCTGGTCTTCTAAGCAAAGCGCCATGAATATAGAGATGGAAGAAGAGCCGGTCCTGGCTGGCTGGGAGGAGGGAAGAATGAACAAAGAACACAGTATGTGGAAGGGGCCGGCCGGAGGAGCAGGCTTTCCCCCCATCACCACTAGATGGCAGCAGGGCCCTGGCTGTCGGCCCTTGGGGAGGAGTCACTGACCGTCATTGCCTTCACCTCCAGGAAGCCAACACCTTCGTTGGACTCAATACAGTAAAATAAACAAAGAGTTTATTGGCCTGGTGCTTTGCTAGGTGTCATCAGGAAGGTGAGAGGGTGAGGGGGAAGGATCTAAAAATGAGAGCACTTCCTAGCCACCAACCATAGACTCTGGAGCCAGGCTGCCTGGGTCCCAATACATCTGAGCATTTCCTAGCTGCGGGACTTTGGGCAAGTTCCTTAACCTGTTTGTGCCTCAGTTTCTTCCAGTATAAAGTGGGGCTTATAAAAGTGTCCGGTGTAAAGAAAGGGCTGCTGAGAGGAGTGGTGCTTCTGGCATGGGATAAGTGCAGTCTAAGTGTTTGTGGCTTTTACATTCCTGCCTCTGAGGGGCTCTCAGGGCAGAGATGGGGAGAAGGTGGTCCAGACTGGCTGCTCGGTGTTGGAGCCCAGAGGGGGAAGAGGGCAGCCCTGCTGGGAAGGGGGGCTCCTGAGGGGGGCCTTTCCTGTGAGATGGGCCCTGAAGGAAGGGAGGACAGGGGTGGGGGTGGCTGTGGAGGTGGGGCTGGGCTCAGTCCAGGTGACAGGTGGAAGGTTGGACTGGAAGAGCTGTTCCAAGCATCCAAGGTTGGGGAGGGGGCAGACGGAGGAAGGCTGGTATCCCCAGGCCACACCTGTTGACTGGGGGACTAGGATCCTTGTCCATTAAGCCCCTCTGGGCCTACCGGGAGAGGAGGGGCCTTCCCATGTAAGCTGTATGACCCTGCTCCTTTCTGGTGACCTGGGAATTTGCTAGTCCTCAGGCAGACAACAATTTCCTCCAGAAAGTCTGGAGACTATACTATAAGACTCCACCAAGAGGGGCCAAAGACATGGAAAGAGAGCACTTTGGCTCCTCAAAGCCAGGGGTACCCCTGAGCTTGACCCCCTTCCTTTCCCCTCCTTCTGGGAACCATTCTTTGACGCTGGTTTGGGCAGTGCCCCCTCCTGCCTGCAGGACCCCCTTCAGCTCAGCTGGGGCCTTCCTGGCAACATCTACCCTCCTGGACAAGTGCCAGCCAGGACTCAGAGCAGGGCTGGGGCCTGGAGTCAGCAGGATCTGCCAAGGCCCTCGACGGGGCAGCAGGTCGCCCGAGCTCGCTCCAGACCCCCACTCGAGCTCACCACACACAGTGGCTTCTTTTCAGCCCCTTAGCAACCCTCATACCAACCACGTCACCCCTACTCCCCAGATGTCCTCACCGAGCCTGCAGCCAAGCGGCCAGGGCTGGGGTGGGGAGGGGTGTCTAATAGCAGCTGGGGAGTGGCACAGGGAACTAAAAATACAGTTTACATGGGAAGGCCCCTCCTCTCCCGGTAGGCCCAGAGGGGCTTAATGGAAGGGCTGGCAGGGACTTAAGGATCCTAATCCCCTAGTCAACAGGTGTGGCCTGGGGACACCAGCCTTCCTCCGTCTGCCCCCTCCCCAACCTTGGATGCTTGGAACAGCTCTTCCAGCCCCACCTTCCACCTGTCACCTGGACTGAGCCCAGCCCCACCTCCACAGCCACCCCCACCCC
>NW_007726250.1:479214-485049 GCF_000696425.1 Galeopterus variegatus
ACCTTCCACCTGTCACCTGGACTGAGCCCAGCCCCACCTCCACAGCCACCCCCACCCCTGTCCTCCCTTCCTTCAGGGCCCATCTCACAGGAAAGGCCCCCCTCAGGAGCCCCCCTTCCCAGCAGGGCTGCCCTCTTTCCCCCTGGGCTCCAACACCGAGCAGCCAGTCTGGACCACCTTCTTCCCGTCTCTGCCCTGAGAGCCCCTCAGAGGCAGGAATGTAAAAGCCACAAACACTTTGCTGCCTGGGGCTGTGCAAGTGGGTCCCCTCGCTCCAGAGTTCCTTGTGTATGTGTGACCAGCGGTGAGAGCTGCCCCAGACTGAGGTCACAGAAGCAGCCCTTCTCCAGCAGACTGAGGCTCCTGACGTGACTCGCCTGCTGGGGAGGCTCAGGGAAGTCCTGGGGATGTTTAGTTTGGGCAAGAAAAGTCTTAGGGGAGCCCGTAGCTGCTCTCGCCAGAGAGATGTGCTGGTGCTCTGTATCCCCAAGGAGCCAACAGAGCTAGGACAAGAGAGTGAGCGGGAGAAGAAGGCGTATTGGGTTCAATATGAAGAAGAATTTTTTAAGCTTTAGGTAGTGAGCTCACTACTCCTGGGAGGATTCGAGCAGATGCCAGATGACGACCTGAAGGGAGAACTAGATGCAGTGGGAGATCGGACGAGATAGCACTGAAGGCCTCTTCCAGCTTCAAGATGCTGTGGCCCTCACATTCTAGACCTCTCTAGCTCTGGCTTTCTCCAACTCTGGAATCTAGAACTCAAGTTTCCAGGGTGGTAAAGGTTGAAGACTGTGGCACTCTAGAAGTTCAACTGAGGAATCTCAAGACTCCAGAATTTGAAGACTCGAGGATGGTTCTACAAGTCTCAGATTTTTGGACTCGAGGCATTCCATGACTTGACAGGGAAAATGAGGAGGGGGAGAGGTCTCCCTTGGTGGCATCCAGTTGTGCCCCCTTGGGCGTCAAACTGACCTGCACACGTGTGTGCTTGCGTGTGCACGTGCATGTGACATGAAAGCGTGAGGCTGCAGCAAGTGTTCACGCAAAGGCAGCCTGGCTTTCCTATCAGGCTTCTGCAGCTTCCCTGACCCGGCCATAGGCAAAGCTGTCACAGGGATAATAATAGCCCCCCAAGCAGAGCTGGCGACTCCAGGTACCATGGCAACCTATAGGTGATGCAGTTCTGTTGCAGAGATGAGTAAGTACAAACAGATGTCAGTGCCTCCCCATTAGCTTAAATGGTAAAACTTAAAAGGTTCATCAACTTCAAAGCCACAGGATTCCATGAGCTCGCCAGTTAATGGGGACGCCTGCCAAGCGGGTGACAGCTTCCCATTAAACACTTCAGCACTGGCAATGGGTTGATGAGATTTTAAATGCCCAGGCTGTCCCCAGGTGCCTGGGGAGGCTGGAGATGGGAGAAGAGCTGGGGAACCCTGCCTTGCCCACCCTCAGGGTTGTTCTGAGATGCTCAGGAGGCACAGGTGGGAGGGCACTTGGAAACTGCACACTGTGGCCTGATTGCGCTGGATTGCCAGGGCTGAGGATTTAAATCAGAACCTAGGGCTGTTGAGTCTGCCAGGGCGGGGGCAAGAATGTGCCCTGGCAGAGTTTCCAGCAAGCAGGGTGCGTGGCCCCTGGCCAGGTCTGGAGCAGCTTGCTGCTGCCTCCTTCTGTCTGCCCCCAACCACCCCTCCCCGCCCCCACCCTGCATCCTGAGCTCACCCTGCTACAAGTGACCAGAAGTAGGGGCCGAAGCTGCTGAGGGTCTGAGCCCTGCACGTGCCTCTCCGAGTTGCTTTTCCCTCTGATACAGGGCCTGACACAGACTAGGCTCTCAGTACTGGGCTGTTGAATGAATGAATGAATGAACAAAGAAGTAAACGAACAACTGAATGAAGGAATGAATGACAGCTCCTCTGAAGTCCCTATGACATTTTTAACTGCTCATGTGCTACTGCTGCTTCTGCTGCTAGAGCCGACGGGCTCTTGGAGGTGGACCAGCTTGGCGTCCCGGGTGAAGCTCTGGAGTGGCTATCAGGGAAGGGGGGTCCAGTGTGCAGCCTGTGACCTCTGACCTTTTGTCCATTGGGAATCAGCTGGCTCAGTTCGTAGGACTCATCAAAGGGACACACAAGAGGCCATGCAGGAAGTGGTAGCTCATGGTTTTATAGACACCAGAATGAAGGGCGTTCTAGACCCAAGGTCGCACTAGGGAGCTCTAAGTTTGGTGATTCTTACCCGCCACTGGCCATGGATTTGACTCTTTTTTCATGCTACTTTCCTATTACATGGCCATTTCTTAGCAAACACCCCAGTTCACATTTTGAAGAGGGGTCTGATTGGCGGAGCCAGTAGACACTGGCTATTCAGACAGAGCCCACCACTGGCTGAATCAGGTCTGCTGCCAGCCCTGGCCCAATCAGCTGTGACTGGCAGCAGGTCTGGGGGAGAATCGTAGGGTCCCAGAATATGACCGCTTACACCTGCGCCTTAGCAGGGGCTGGGGCAGGGCAGTTAACTTTAAAAGAGCTATGTAGGTGGGGCAGTCATTCCCGACAAATCCAGCATAGGCCCAGGACAGCCCAAGCACCTGCTTGCCTGTCTGAACTTCACCTTCCACATCTGTAAAGTGGGGTGATGCTGGCTACCTCACAGGGGCATGGTGAAGATTAGATGTCATCCTGCCAGGGAGGTACTTTGTAAACCACAAAGCCCTGTGTGGGTGGAAGGAAAGGCCATTGCATACCTTGATTATAGCACCGAACAAACTGTACTATATTTTTTTCCTCTTACTTATATGCCCCAAAAGACTGAATTTTTTGAACACAGAGATGTGTTTGATTTTGTTATTCTCAGCATGTAGCAGTGTTTGACACCTAGTAGAATTGTTTGTGGTATAGATGGATGGATGGATGGATGGATGGAGGACAGATGGATGATAGATGGACAGATGAATGGATGGATGGATGGATGGGTGGGAGGAGGGAGGGATGATGTATGCATGACAGGTGGACAGATAAATGGACGATGGATGCAGATGGATGGACAGATTGGTGGGTGGAGGGAGGAAGGACGCATGGATAGAAAATGAGGTCAATCGGCCCCCACTTCCCTTCCTTGCAAGGCCATCCATCTTCGTAGTCAACATTTATTCAATTCACACTTGGAACAGGGCACTGTGTGAGGCCCAAGATAAGCACAGATGAATAATAAAATGGAGCCCCTGCTCATGGAAACAAGACCCAGGTCTGCAGGAGCACGGACTCGGGGCCCTGCCTCCCTAGGTTCACACCTCAGCTCTGCCATCCGCTAGCTGTGTGGCTGTGGCAAGTCTCCCCAACTTCCCTTCAGTTAGGTGGGGATACCGTCGGTATCTGTCACATATGGCTCTTGGGGGGATTAAGTGAGGTACCAAATGTAAAGTGCTTGCAACAGGGCCTGGTGCCCAGCGAGGTCTCTGTAAGGATCGGCTGCTCTTCTGCTCATGGAGGAGCCGCACGGAAACGGGAACGGGACGCAGTGAGGCCAGCAATGCAACAGGGACGTGTGCAGACACGAGCAAGCAGGGTGCTGCTGGTGGTGCCTCGAAGCAAACCTTTTCAGAGGGAAGCATATGAGCAGGGCCACAGTGCCAGGACTTCTCCAAGAGGCCGTGGTCTTGCCTGGGTTCCCCAGCCGTAAGCACGAACCAACCTAGGCCCCTTCATGCCACTTCTGGCTGGGTGAGGGGCATCTGGCAAAATGGGCAGAGGAGACGGCCGAGGGCCAGGACTGGCCCAGGCCAGCCAGGGCACCTGGTCCCCAATATTAGAAACATGAAAGGTCCTCCTGGGATGGCTGACAGCGGGCGAGTTGGGTTTCAGGCTGCTGGCGCCAGCCTTGGTGGTGCCCTTTCTGTTGGATTATGAGAGTCCAGACAGGGGCCCAACCTCCTCCCCACTCTTTCCACATACACAAACACCCCACCCTTCTGTGGCCTGAGTTGTCCTACCTCCCCACAATGCCACCTGCCTCAAAATAGCTTCCCATGTGAGGGCTACAGAAAGGGAAAGATTACACCTCTCCCTGGATGAGAGAGACAAAGAGAAGGAGGGGAGGGCGGGGGGGGCGCGAGCCATCAAGGGACGCTTGTCAAGCATCAGGGAAGGTATAAAAGCCACTTGGGGCCAGGCAGCCTCAAACCCGAGCTGTCGGGGCCAGGACACCCAGTCAGCCCGCACTTAACTCTTGCTGTCTTCTGCAGCCTGCACCATGGGGCTCAGCGACGGGGAATGGCAGTCGGTGCTGAACATCTGGAAAAAGGTGGAGGCTGACGTCCCAGGCCACGGGCAGGAAGTCCTCATCAGGTAAAAGGCAGTGATCCCTTTGTCCCTATCACCCACACCCCAAAGGCCACAAGATACAGTTGCAAGGTGCAAAGCTTGCCCCAGGGTAGAGCAGTTGGCTGATGTTCACTGGGCTTCTTAAAATCCCCACTGGATTTTCCTTTGCTCTGAAGCCTCAGGGATGGGGCTTGCAAAACCTAAAGCGACCCATCTCAGGCTCGTGTCAGTAGCTGCACGAAGCTTCACCCTCAAACCTTCCATGCCTGCAGCCCCCCAGGACGAATCTTACAATCATTCACACTCACAGTTAACAAGGGCCCTGGCACATCTTGTCCAGCTACCTCACTTACTGCATGAGGACAAAAAGGACCCGACAGGGGAAGGATGTCCCCACAGTCACAAGCCCCTTAGAGGTGGTAAAGCGTCAAGGCTGAGACGTGCCCTTCAACGTCAGGCGGACCTGCTTCTATGCTTGGCTCTTCCACTGAGCAGCTGGGTGACCTTTGGGAAGGTACCAGACCTCTCCGAGCCTCAGTTTCCTCTCTTGTACAATGGGGGAAAGCCCTAACTCCTACATCGTAGAGCAGAAGTGAGATTTTAATGAGGTGACACATGAACTGGCACAGTTCCTGCCGTACAGTGACTTCTAGAAACATTAGTAACTATTGCAGATGAAGCCCAGACTAGGGACCTTTCACGTCATGGTGATAGGGGAACAGAGAACAGAGGCCCTTTAGTGACCTTTCACTTCGAGTATCTCTCTAATCTGAGAACTTGCTATGATGTGGTCTGCAAGTGTATCTGACTTCTACAGCAACAGGCTCCTGAAGAAAGCAGAGAAAACAAAACTGATTTTGGATGGAGAGGAATGCTTGTGGCTTCTACATAGAATCCCACTCTCCCGTTGCTGCCCGACCCCAAACGGCGTAGACTCACCTCTTCTAGGCCCCTTCCCTCATGTCCTGGCTAGTTTAGGTCAAAAGCCTAATGGGATGCGAATCAACATTTCTGCCTCCGGGAGGTGGGCCCCAGGGTTGCCGCAGGTGAATGGATTGTCCCTAGCACTTTAATTTACAGATTAATTCCTCCTTGTTTATGAGCCAGAGTAAGTTTTTCTCTCTCACCTGGTGTTCTTTCAGACTTCGTTGGGCTTTGCCCAGTGCCAGCTCCTGTCTGCCTGGGGAGAACGGGCAGTCCCGGAGGCTGATATCTGAGGTTGGAGCCCGTAGTGGTTGGTCCGTGTTAGAAACACACGAGGAAGGCCAGTCGGGTTTTCTGTTGACTCTAACTGGTGTCTCGGGGTCTTTTCTGTGTCTTTCTTCTCCTGTCTGGCAGCTGCCTGCTGGGGCTGCAACACACAACAGGCTCTGTTGGACAAAAGTTTCCCCTTCAAATTGACATCAACTCCTAAGCCAATGTGCTGTGTGACCTTAGACAAGTCACTTGCCATTTCTAGGTCCTATCTCTCTATTAGTTGAGTGAAGAGATTGTCTGCCATGGTCTCTCA
>NW_007726250.1:485800-507727 GCF_000696425.1 Galeopterus variegatus
ACATGAGGCCTGAGGCTGTGACCCCTGGAAAGCCCCAGAGGGCCTGATGCCCTGTCACGTCGTAGACTGTGGGACATGCAGAGACCACGCCAGCTGGTTCTGCCCTCTCTGTGTTTGGGGTACTGGGAGGACGGCTTCCCTGGGTGGGGGGCTGGGGGAGAGGATGCTGACTCCCAGGGCTGCCGGTTCTGTTCCAGGCGCTGACCCTGGGCTTTCGTACTGACCTCGAAAGGTTATTTCTCTAATCTTCTAGTTATAAAAGAAGGCAAATTCTGTTAAGCCCAGTCTGTTGGTAAAACGCTGAGGCCTTCGCTGCAACTATGATCATGAAGGTCTGGAACTTAGCAGCGGGGAGGTCAGTGGGAGGTTCTGGCTGCAGGAGTGGGGGCTCAGGAGGGAGGGGCTGCTGAGTGGGCTCCGGGCCCTGCCTTTCCTTCTCTCCCCCAAACCTTTTCTGTCTTATTTATTTTTGCATTTTTGTTGGAACAAAGGATTTCAAGACCATGAAAAGTTTAAAAACCACTGCTGGGGGCCACCACTTCTCACATTACAGGGAGGAAACTGAGCCCGAGAATCTCAACCCTCAACGGCAGCTACAGGCAGAACCTGAAATTCCTGGTGCTGCTGCTGCTGCTGCTGGTGTCGATGACAGTGACAATGAGAAGGAGGAGAAAGGGAGCAAACATTTATGCAGCATAGACTGACTGCCAGACCCTACGTTAAGCATTTCACCAATATCAACTCATTTAAGCCTCGCCACAATCTTACGAGGTAGATATAATTACGGTCACCATATTTAACAGAGAGGTTAAGTAACTTGCCCGGAGTCACACAGCTGGTAAGAGGGGAGCTGGAATTCAGATGCAGGCAGCTTGGACCCAGCATCCCTGCCCTTGACCACTATGCTACACGGCCCCATGATCTCGCTGCGCTGGAGTCAGTTTCCCACCGCACTCTGGTTGTTTTGCTCTGGTAGAGCCAGAAGTGTTTCCGTGGGTCTGAGAGAGTCCTCAGTGTTCCGTGTGGGTGTGCAGTTGGGCCTCAGTTCAGAGGAGGGCAGGGAAATGATGCCCTTTCTCTCTGACTCTCCTGAACCAGGAGGGTTGACAATAGAGCTGCAGATAAAAACATAGCCAAGCCAGGCTTTCTCAAACACCGGAGGAAGTGCCATCCATCCGCCTCTGTAGGCTGACGGGTTTCTGTCTGCTCGTGTTCTGGGTTGCTGTTAGTGGGCCTAACCGGGGACGTGGCCTTCTGCGGGTGCTCTGGGGGCTCCAGGACATGGGGCCAAGAGAGCAGGCAGCTGTGTGGTGCCAGAATGATCTGATGGGGACGACTTAGCCTGATTGTCCTGTACTGTTTAAAGTAGATACAGGCTCCTCTCTGGCTGTCTGGTGCTGAGAGTGGAGGAAGAGGCAGGGGCAAGTTTTTGGAAGCTGAGAAATCATCTAGACCAGCTCTCTCGGTGTGCGCATGGGTGAAGCATGCTGGTGACAGAGCCCCGGCCAGAACTTGGCTTCTATAATTCTCAGTCCCATATTCTTTCCCCTAAACATCTGGGAGGTCCCCCAAATGTCTGAGATCCCAGTTGCCTTGGTCCCAGGTCTTTGGTCCTCTTCTGCCTCAGACAGTCTCCTCCCAGCATTCTGACCCTGGGCCATGGCCTGTGTGATGCCACCTCTCGCATCTGTCAAACGGGAGTTCAAGGATCATTGTCGCCAGATAGTGATAGTCAGGAGTTCAGGGACCCTTGGATGAAAGGTGCCAGAGACAAGCTGTCAGTGACGCACAGGCCTTGGACAGGGCCCTGGTGAGGTGATGGCATTGGGCATGGCTGGGGACAGACCTGGCATTCTGGGGAAGCTGAGAGGTATGCTACTGGGGGAAGGGGTTGCTTCCTGTCCATGTGGCGCACACTTGTGAGTGTGTTTGTGTGTGCGTGCACATGTGTGCGGGTGTGCTGGGAGATGTTTATGTGTACCTCTGCGAGGGTGCGTGTGCATCCATGTGTGTGTATGTGAATGCGCACACGTCTGTGAGAGCCTGCATGTGGGTACACTTGTGTTTGCACATTTCTGTGTGTGTAGCAGTTTGCATGTAAATGTCTTTGTGTAACCATAACAAAGCCTGAGTAGTCACCAAGAGTGCAGACGTGAAGCCAGACTGCCTGGGCTAAGTCCCCGGAGAGTTACTTAGTCTTTCTGTGCCTCTGTTTCTTCATCTGTAGAATGGTATCTACCTCATCGGGCTTTTCAAATGAGTTACTATTTGTACAGCGCTTTGAACATACATTAAGGGCCACGTAAATGTGGGTTAGTATTATCGGTACCTGCATTTAACAAAGTGTGCATTTGTCTGTGTCCGTGTGTGCATATGGGAAGTCGGACTCAGCAAATTATTAGGTCTCCTTCCAGATCTGATTATTGATCTAATAGTAGGGGTGTGTGAATGATGTTGAAAGTGTGTTCCTTTGTGTAATAAAATAATTGTCTGCATGGAAGAGAGGGTAAGGTTTCGTTATCTTGAAGTCCCTCTCGTTGCTGGGATCCTGAGGCTCATAACCTGGAGTGGTCCCTGTGGATGGCATCTGTGATCCACCCACCCACAAAATCGCACGTGCCCTGACATGAACACGCAGACTTGGGTACGAGTTCGGCTCCAAGCCTCTGGACCTGGATGCTGAAATCTTACCTCTTCCTTGCCCCTTCTCCTTGTATGTCAAGTGGAGAAGGAAGGACGCTCTTGCTTGTCAAGTGCTGTGTCTCTGGCCTGTATCTAAGGACCCCGCCCGGGAAGGAAAGCGCTGGGCTCTGCATTTAGAGAACTGCAGTAGAGGCTCCTGCTCCTCCTGGCTGCTTGAGCTCACCTCGGTTTCCTCTTCTGTAAAACGAGTGAATAACAGAACCTACCTCCTGGCGTTGTTGTGAGGGTTCGAGTTAATACATGCCAAGCACCTAGAATACTCGTGACCTTAGCAAGTGCCCTGCAAGAGTTAGCTTGTCAGGCCAGTGCTCCCAGTCCAGTGCTCTCGCTACAAAATTCAGGAACCATCTCTACCCACACTACAAGGTCCTAACCAGGCTGGTGAGTCTGGAATGGGGAGCTGAAAACAGAAAGGGGGAAATGCCAATTCTGCACTTGGGTGCAAGTGCTCACACCCAACAGTAGGATGAGAAGATATGGCCGTCCACACAAAGAAGAGCTGAGGGTGTTAGCTGACCACAAGCTGAAGAGGAAATCATTGAGGGAGGTGGCTCAAAAACCATGAGCTCATTCTTGGATTGTATGAAGAGAGGTTCAGCGTCCTGGTCATGAGGTATCCTCGCCACAGGACCATGGATACCACAAGACCTGATGGAGATCATGGGCGTTGGGTGCTTTCCTGTGACCACTTCTGGGCATGGTGGCTCAGGGAGCAAACTGGAGTGTATCCACAGAGGGGATACAAGGATGTCATGGACCCTGGAAACCACAACAGAGGAACCTCCCAAGGAACTGAAGCCATTAGACAGGAGGAGAGAGAGCCTGGAGCCAGGGTCACCCCTGCCAAACATTTTGGGGTATGGCCCAAGGGAGATCGTGTGGGTTATGGAACCATCCTATGGTGGGTTTGGGTCTGGGCTCCACCACCGGGTGCCCACGTGACCCTGCCCACCTCCGTGGTCTTCTGTGTGCCCACGAGTGAAACGGGAAAGCTCACTCCCACCCGGGGGCAGGTATGACTCCCTTTAAACGACAGTCACCTTCTCACAGCAGGAAGGACTGAGGTCTGAGGCTGCAGGGGGACACTCAGGGTCACGGGCAGAGGCCTCTGCACTTCACTGGGTGCCTGGCAGAAGTGGGCGCTTGGTCTTTGGCAGGGCTAGGTCAGGATGCTCCACAGGTGGGCCCTTCACCATCTGTGTTGTGAGGGCCTCAGGGTGCAGGGTGTCAGAGCTCGGTTTAAAATAGACAAGAGCTTCCTGCACCTGAGAACTGCTCTGCAGTGGAGTGGCCCTCACAGGTGGCCGGGAGCCTCCTGTGGCTGGGAGCACTCAAGCAGCTGAAGGGTGGTCTCTAGGCAGGAAGCTGCTGAGGTGGTCCCCGGTAGGGCCTAGGGCTACTTTTTGAGTCACTCAGACCTGATTTCAGTCTGGCTTCTCTGCGCACCGGCCCTGTAATATTGAGCTAAAGACGTCGCACCTCTGAGCCTGTTTCTTCATCTGTAAAATGGGGATAATATGAATGATTGTATAGAACAACACAGTGCAGAGCCTAGCATGGGGCCTGGCACATAGTAGGTGCTCGGCCAGTCCAGGGTGCTGCAGCTCCAGGGCTCCTGCTTCTCCCCTCCCCCATCTGTGCTGCCACTCAGTCATCTACTCTCCAAATAACTTGGAGAAAATTGGGGTGTGGCCAGGGTACAATGCTGAAATGTCTGTCTCCTTCCTGCTCCTCACAGTGACAATGAAGAAGAGGATGATGATAATAGAAATAATAATAGCAAGAATTTATACAACACTTACCATAGGCCAGACACCCTGCTGGCACTTGGCATATGCCATCTCATTTAATCTTTACGTAGGGACATGTTATCCCCCTTCCTTGGATGAAAAGCTGAGGCACAGAGAGGGGAAGTGAATTTCCCAAGGTCACACAGCTGGGAAGAAGGAAAGCTGGACTTGAACCCAAGTCTGGCCACCTCCAGACCCCACCTGGCATTCCCGTGTCTGACTCCAGCCCTCTTTGTGCCCACAGGCTCTTTAAGAATCACCCTGAGACTCTGGAGAAGTTTGACAAGTTCAAGCACTTGAAGTCAGAGGACGAGATGAGGGCCTCCGAGGACGTGAAGAAGCATGGCAACACCGTGCTCTCTGCCCTGGGGGGCATCCTCAAGAAGAAGGGGCATCATGAGGCAGAGATCAAGCCCCTGGCCCAGTCACATGCCACCAAGCACAAGGTCCCTGTCAAGTACCTGGAGGTAGGATGCAGGGCTGGGGGCCGGAGAGAGGATGGAGAGGCCTTGAGGGGATGAGATTTGGGTTTGAGTCCCACCTCGGCCACTAACTTGTAGGGTGACCTGTTTCACTCCTTTCTGTGCCTCAGTTTCCTCTTCTGTAAAGTGGGCTGACACCCATGTTGCCTTCCTCCTGGGATCATTGAAAACAAACATTTAATATCTCACACTTAAAATCTTTAATTTAATATGCCAAATTAGTCTTCCATTACCAAGGAGGAAGGGGAGAGTGGACACTGGGAGCATGACTTGCATTCTCTCCACAGGTAGGTACCCTTATCATACCCACTGAATGGATGAGGAAACTGAGGCACAGACAGGTTAAGTAGCTTGTCCGTGGTCACAGAAGTGTCAGAAGACAGAGCCAGGATTCAAACTCAGGTCTCTATCACTCCAGAACCCCAACCCCTAGCCCCTGTGCCACTGGGAGTCTGTGACATGCACAATTCTTGTGGCAGGAGCTCAGCAGCTGGGCTCAGGTCAGGATGGGGTGGCCTGCATGCTGGCTCTCTCGGTTCCAGCATCTTCACAGAGAAGAGACAGAACCTCAGGTGTCCCAGGCACAAGCAGTTGGTTTGAATGTCCTGAGATGGTCTGGGATGTTGGATGGGCCTGAGGTGGGGGCCAGGAGCCTGAGCTTCAGATTCTGTCTCTATAACCAGTGGGAGGAAGGGGCGTGGGAGAGGGATCTCCAAGGCAACTGGGGATACAGGACCGTGTACACAGGTGCATCCTCTGCAACTTCCTGCTGGTGCAACCGTGAGGGTGAAGATAACGGTAAAGCTACCATGAGGATGGGCTGTGGTACACATTTGCCTGGGTCACCCGTGGGAGTCTCACAGTCACCCCATGAGGTTAGGAAATGCATTCAGGTCTTCTTTTCCTTTCACAGAAAAGAAAACCAAAGGTAGGGAGTGTAGGGTTGGTGTGGGGTCCCACGGTCACCAGGGATGTAAGCTCTTTCTTCCTGTGCTGCCATCTACCCTTAGCATGTAGTGTCCCTCCTCAAAGTTGCCTCACGGTCCAAGATGGCTGCAAGAGCTCCAGCCATCTGGTCCATATTCCAACAAAAAGCAGGAGGAAGAGATGAAGGCTCTGTTTTAAGGAATTTAAGGAATCCCAGAAATAGCATCAGACAATTTTGTGTGCATTTCATTGGCCAGAAGTGAGTTACAAGGCCACACCTATCTGCATGGGAACTGGGGAATATAGTCATTTGCAACACACAATACAGCTGGAGTTCTATTATGACGGAAGAAGGGGAAAATGGATATTGGTTAGGCAATTAGCAGTCGCTGCCCCAGGCAGGCACTCTTTTCATCCTCATTTTACCAATTTGGAAACTGGGGGCTCAGAGAGGTAAAGTAGCTTGCTCAAGGTCACGTAACTAATAAGCCAGCAGGTACAGTCAGATCTATGGCACTCTGGAACCCGAGCTTCTCATCCATTGTGGCATAATATCTCCCATCAACAACACCCCACCACCCCTCTTCAGCTCACCGGCACCCCACCCCACAATTGCACCCTAACAATCCTGCCTGCCCAACCCAGTCAGCGTCATAGTCATGATGAGCCAGTCCTGCCTCTGAGCTGCTGCACATGCTGCGGTCCCTGCCCTCCCCGTCTTCTCTTGGTGAATCCCTGTTCATCCTCCAAGGCCCAGCTCAGCAGCCACCTCCTCTGGCCAATGAGGCAGTCAGCTGCTCCATCTGCCAGCCCCCATCCCCACGCCCTGTGGCACTTTATCCTTATCCCTGTCATGGCCCCTGCCAGGCCATACTGCAATTTCTCTCTTTACCCAGTGACCTCCCAGGTGGCACTCGAGCTCCTCAGGGGAAGGACCTGCCTCGCTACCATTTCTGTATCAGCAGCCTGTGGTCGGCTCACAATACAATTTGAGTGACCAGATCCCCTCTCTAGGGATGGGGAACTGAGGCTCCAAGCCGCAACTGTGGACAGATCATCTCTCTCAGTGACTGAGGGGGGCCCAGAGGGTCGTAGGTGTCAAGGGCAGTTTTCCTTGCTCCAGTACAGCTGCCCCATTCCACAATTTTCTAGGTATGAGTGGCCGAACTGGGGGGCCTCATGGGGTCACCTAAGCCCCGTTTTGCAGGTGGAATCACACACGGGGAAAGGGCAGAGCCAGGCCTGAACTTGGGTCTCTCAAGTTCTCAAAGGACCAGGCTCACTCCATGGCACCCCCGGACGCCTTTGTTTTACCACATTTATGAAATTAAAGGTGATTTCAAGTGTTTGTCTAAATCGATGCCCACATGTAGGCATCTGAGGGTCATCCCTGTTTCTGAGCAGAAAGATGTTTCCTGGGTGTTGACGCTTGTGCTTTCTGAGGCCTCCCTCTGCATGCCCCTTCCCTTGACCCCACCCCTGCCTTATGTCACTTACACCTCGGGGCCCTGAGAAAATGAGAAAGCCCAGCCGCGGTTCATCCACTGCCTCTGTTCCTGGCTCTGGCAGTGGCTTGTCCACAATCTCCTGGGCACAAATTCAGCTCTGCTGTCGACTTGTTGCATGACAGTCTGGCCACTTGGTTGCCTCCTCTGTAAAGTGACACCACTTGGTGCACCAGCCAGGTTGTGGTTGGGAGCAGATCTTGATTAACGCTTGAGAAAGTACAGTAGCATTTTAGGTCCCTGGGTCTTTCGATCCCTAAAGCAGCCCACGCTATAAATATTCCCACCTCCCTTTCCTGGTAACGAGCTCGTGGATGTTAAAGCAGAAGGTGAGGACGAGGCTGATAGAAGACGTCCTAAGTCCTGGGCCACTGCAGGTCTCAAATCTTTCCTCTTCGTCTCTCCCCTTCCCTCCCACCGATGTTTCTGAGCACTAACTCTGTGCTTGGCAGAGAGAATGCGAGGCTGTGCCCCCCCAAAATAGCATCTTTAAAGCAGTAACCACACAGTCGTTAAGTGCAAAAATTAAATACACATAACTGGGAAATAGTTTGTTTCTAGGCTTTCTGATTGCAAAATCCCAGATAAAATAATGGAATCTGAGCATGTCCCTTCTTTTCTGCTGCCCTGTGTTGGTGGAGCCTGAGCCCTCGCCTGGTGGCAGCTGGGTCCACACCCTGAGCGGCAGTGGAGGGGGCACTGGATAGGAGAGTGGGCTCAGGATCTGGCCCGCCCGGGTTCAGATGCCCTTCCCAGCTACATGATTTCAACACACAGCTTAACCGCCCTGTGCCTCAGTTTCCCCATCTGTAAAGTAGTTGTAGTGGGATTAAAGGTGTTAATCCATGGAGGTCCCTCAGAGCCATGCCTGGTGCGTAGTAGAGGCTCAGTAAATGGCCCTGGGATAAAGAGAAGGTGGGACATGGTCTGACCCCCATCTGGCTCCTGGCTCATCCCCCCCCCAGTGACCAGTATTCCTTTCCTCCCCACCCTCAGTTCATCTCAGAAGCCATCATCGATGTTCTGAAGAACAAGCATCACGGGGACTTCGGTCCCGATGCCCAGGGAGCCATGAGCAAGGCCCTGGAGATGTTCCGGAATGACATTGCTGCCAAGTACAAGGAGCTGGGGTTCCAGGGCTAAGCCCCTGCCACCCCACCCTCACCCAGCTGGGTCCCTGGACCCAGCAGAGGGTGGGGACCAAATCTCACGTAGTCCTGTAGAGTTTGCTTTTGAGTGTCTGCTTTGTCTATGAGAGGTGGGCAGGAAAGGCGGAGGGGCAGGGAGTGGGGTGCTCAAGTTGGCTTCACTCCTGGTGATGGGGTCCCCATGCAATGACAACCCCCTCTGAACTGGGAGACGCATGGCCCTTTGCTCACTGTGGCCTGCAGGTTTGGATCCCGCTTAATTCCCCTCTCTCCTATATCCCGACCCAATTCCGTCCAACCTCCAAACTGACCTATACCTTCACCCTCACCTTTAACCCCAAACCCAAACCATCAACTAGGCTGGGCCATAATAATTATCTGATCCATCACTGTCCCTTGAGGTCACCAAATGTCCCTTTGCAATGAGGAGGAGGTCTGGGGAGGGTGGGTCAGCCACGCCATGCCTGAGGGAAGCAGTCAGGTGTCTGGAGCACGCAAGTACGGGGCGGCTCACCTGTTACTAATAAAAGGCCTTGTGGTATCTCGGACTCTGCCTGGGTTTTTTATCCCCTGGGGCAAGTGAAGCCCTCCCCCCACCCCCAGAAGACATGGTGGGAAGGTGTACCCTGGGATTGCGTGTGCAGAGAGCCTTGTGTGGAAGCAAAGGGGAGGAAGGAGAGAGGGACAGGAGCCCACCGTCCCCAGGCCACCCTCCATGACAGGCACAGTGCAGGGCACAGGGAGATGGAGGGAAGAGCCCAGCCTGGGCCTCAGGGAGCACCTCATCTGGTGTGGAGGCGGGCAGGCCACAGGCCTTTGCAATTCGGGTAGATCAGTGCCAGGTGCAGGGGGCTTTGAGGATTCAGAGGAGAGGGGACAGGACCAGGGAGCAAGTGGTCACTGTGGCAGCTACAACAGTTTAAATAACATGCCAAGTTCACCTAGCTAGTAGGTGGCAGAGCTGGGCTTCAAATTGTAGCCTGAAAGGTAGCAGGGACTCCAGCCAGGGAGGCAGAGCTAGATGGCCAGCCAGGGGCAGGCACTGACCTTCTGACCAAGAGGAAGGACAGACACATGGGAAATAACTTGCAGACACAGGCTGGGAGACAAAATCCATGTCTGCCAATGCAGAGCGCATGGGCAGAATACCTAAGTAGGCAGGAGCAGAGGCCATGGACGGGGGCCTGGTGGACCGGGCCGAGCTCGGTGCCCTAGCTGCGAGGACCTGAAATGCCACCCACGACACTGGGCACCCGGGAAATAACTTGCAGGCACAGGCTGGGAGACAAAATCCATGTCTGCCAATGCAGAGCACATGGGCAGAATACTTAAGTAGGCAGGAGCAGAGGCCATGGACGGGGGCCTGGTGGGCCGGGCCGAGCTCGGTGCCCTAGCTGCGAGGACCTGAAATGCCACCCACGACACTGGGCACCATCTCTGGGAAGCCCCATGTCCTTGGCACTATAAATCTCCAGTGGCTCCCAGGATAAGCAACCTAGTGCCCCTCTGTCCTCGAGTGTCTGTCTTGGGACCCAGCTTCCCATGGTGAACCTGACCTGACTGTCCCAAATCCCAGACCACGCCAAGGCTCATGGCTGCTTAGCAGGGCAGAGCTCCTATACTGGCTGCAGACACATCTCAAATCGTACCACGCTCTTTTGCCGGGCACTGGACAGCCGCAATGATGGAGCCACCTACCTCCCTTCTGCTCCAGGCTTTGGGAATTCCGATGCTCTATCGCGAGGTAGGGGAGAAGAGGAGGGGAGTTCAGGGTAAGGGGAACTTTTTGATCTTGGAGGCTGGAGAACAATTCCATGCACTTACATAGTAATTGAATTGAATGCTCAGGCAATGAGCACTTTGGCAGAGGATGCGTGTGCAGGATTCAAAGTCAAATAAGCCAGGGCTGTGCCCTCAAAGCAATTGATAATCTTGTCAGGGAGATAGACATGCGCTGATAATTAAATCAGGGCAGAATAAAAATAGGGTCGCAGAGAAGTACCAGCTATTGGTCATTCATTCAGCATTCATTCATTCCACAAATAGTTGTCAAGCCCCAGAGGTAAAAAAAAAAAAAAAAAAAAAATCTGTTTCTACCTTGGATGTGCACAAAATGCAAAGTCTTTTTTGACCGGATTCTACTGAATTTCTGTTCTGAATTCCCACTGTGTCTGGGCAGCAGATCCTTAATCTCAGATTATTTGAGGTTTTCCCCCAGTCCCAAGTGGGGTATTGGCCAATTCCAAGGGGCTTACATGTGCCGAGTCGTGGCATGCATGGTTGGGGAGGTGCAATCTGTTTGTTGCTGTCCTCTGTCCCCAGTGGTGTCCTCAGGGCTGCTGTTCCCCACCAGGCACTCTGCTGAGTGTGCATCACACCGCACCAAGTGGACGGGTATAAAGGCACGTCGTAAACTGTAGAACATTTCAAAAATTAAGTGATTCGGGAGGCACCAGTAGCAACCGGGTTTTGGATGTCTGATTCCTTCAGTCGAGCTCTGTGGATGTGTGTGTGTGTGTGTGTGTGTGTGTGTGTGTGTGGTGTCCCTATGAGGATGCCGGGTGTGTGTGTGTCCGTACGTATGAGTCTGAGTGTATGAACATCTGTCTGACTCCTCCACTGTCAGCCCGTGTTACCCACCTCTCTGAACTCCACACCCCCGGACAGCTGAGGTGACTTGTGCACGGACTTTTGGGGAGGTTGGGGGAGTCCTTCGTGGACTTTTAAAAAGCCAGCTCCCATGACTCTGCCTGGGTTGTAGCTTTCCGGGTGGAGGCAGGATGAGAAGTTGGAGAGGATGTAAAAGAAAGCAGGGCTTGGGTGGCATCTGGGAGAGCAGAAGTGACAGTGGAAGAGCCGTGTGTCTGGCTCACTGGAGCTCTCCACTTGGCAGAGCTTTGGCCTGCAGAGCTAGGGCTATCAGGTGACGTCAGAAAAATGACGAGTGGGCTTGACAGATTATACCCTGCACGCACACATTTGCCATTTTATTGGCGATTTAAATTACATATTATATTTTATATTTCATTGTATGGTCACACACACACACACACACACACCATTCGTTTTGTGCTCCCAAACAAGTGAAAGGTGCATCTTTTTAAAAAATGCTGTAAAAGCTTCACTTTCTATTGACCCACATCAAGTCTGTTGCTTTTGTCTAACCACAGGTTACCCATGAGATTTAAATTACATATTATATTTTATATTTCATTGTATGGTCACACACACACACACACACACACACACACCATTCGTTTTGTGCTCCCAAACAAGTGAAAGGTACATCTTTTTAAAAAATGCTGTAAAACCTTCACTTTCTATTGACCCACATCAAGTCTGTTGCTTTTGTCTAACCACAGGTTACCCATGAATATAAAATTTCTTTCCAGGCTGGCATTTTTTACAGAAAAAGAAACAAAATATTGGGCCTGTGTTAATACACTCCGAAGAGCAGAGTCTTGGCTGAACATATTCTCACTTATCAAGGATGGGACATCGGTTCCCCAAGGAAAATGAACATCTTGCCTGAGACATGGAGTTCCCCATGGTCTGCCCGGGCCTTTTTCCCCATGGAAGCGTATGTAGGTTCTAATCGCCTGATCCAAAGTTGTCCCTTGATTTATCAGAGTCAAAAAACTCACAGGGCAGAATGGCACCCTTCACCACACATATTAGAGAGAGGGGGTGATTTTGTGGACCTAGTAAATTATGAAACTGGGTTATTTGGAGCACTGGGGACTCAAGCGTCTTCTGATGGATGTGGGAGTGGGTGGCATATGGGGGAGGGGGGCATCCCTGCTTATATCGAGTAGTGGTACTTTTAGCCAATGTATATGTTGGGGCTCTGTATGACATTTCATTAGAAATAAGCTAAACAGGGTGAATCCACTGGTAAGGGCCTGCTAAAACCAGGAGCCCAGATTGGTGGCTCTCCATGGGACTTGGATTATCCCTATGGAGGTGTTTTGCACATTTGTGGGAGTGTTTTGTTGCAATGAGGATGCAGATAATTAGCAGGAGGAGGGAGAGTCAGGGAGGAGGAGGGGGGCCCAGCACGCTCTAAATATTTAATATGCTCCAGCCTGTTGATTCTTTCAACAGCCCTATGAGGTAAGTATCACCATCACCACCATCATCATGATGGTTAATTTTATGTGTCACCCTGGCTAGGCTATGGTGCCAGTTCTGTGGTCAAACACCAGTCTAGATGTTGCTGTGAAGGCACGGTTTAAATAGGAGGCTGTGGGTAAAGCAAATGACCTCCACAAGGGGGGCGAGCCTCATCCCATCAGTTGAAGGCCTTAAGAGAAAAGACTGAGGTTCCTCCTGGAGAAAGGAATTCTGCTTCCAGACTGCCTTCCGACTCAAGACTGCAACATCAGCTCCTCCCTGGGTCTCCGGCCTGCAGCCCGTCCAGCAGATGCCAGATTTGCCAGCCCCCCGCCCCCCTGCACTGCACACTACCAGCCCCACTGCACACGAGCCAACTCCTTAACTAAGTCGCTCTCTATACATCCTGTTTGTCCTGACTCTCTGGGGAACCCTGACTCATGCAATCACATTCCCTATTTTACAGGTGAGGAAACTAAGACAGAGAGAGTTAAAGTAACTTTCCCCAGATCACCCACTAAGAAGTAGAGTTGGGACGTGAACCAGATCCTGCACTGCTCACGGCACCCTGCCTCATGGGACATACAGGTTAACGGAATGAGTGAGGCGTGCCTCGTTGGCTTCAGGACAAATACCCTCCCAGCTTCCACATTTTCCAAAGTAAAATGAGCTTGTGCCTCCACTGTCAGGCTAGCAGAAGTCTAGCTTCTCCCTCCTCTCCCTGAATTGTCAGAGAATGCAGGAGGGCAAAGGTACGGTGGGCGGCCACCGGAGGCCCTGATTCTCCTGCCGGTGGCCCAGCTCCATGGCCACTGCCCCATCACTGCCCATGTCCTTCTGTGCTTGTCACTCTCTTGGGCAAGCTGACACATCCTTGCGCAGTGCCCAGTGACCTCCATCCTCATCCAGACCCTTGCCTGTTGGGCTGCCGGGGACCCAAGCTTGGGCTTCAAAGCTTAGTGGTTATAAATCAAAGCCGTCCACACCATCGTTTTCCCCGAGGTGCAGTCTCAGGGCTGGGGCAGGGGCCTCATGCTCCAGCCTCAGGCAGAGGGAAAGGTCTCCCAGGAGACACAAGCCTCACTGAGCATGTGCCCGGGCCTGCACTCCCCCACAGTGAGGTTCTCATGGCCTGACCCTCAAAGGGAAGGGTCAGTCCTCCCAGGAGCCACCTGACAAGTCTGCCTCCCCCATCCCCAGTTCTTGCACCCAAGGGCCCTGGGAAGAGTGGTCTTTGTCAGGAGTGGGAGGACTCTTCCTACAGGGTGGGTGAGGCTTCTCAGCTTGGGATCATTGGCGAGCAGGTCAGAGGCCTCAAGCCACCAGTCCCCAGAGCTGTGGCCCCTCCCCCCATCTTGTGGGTACCCTGAGACCGAGCCCATGACATCTGATGATATTCTCAGGGCAAGGCTCACTAACCTGCCAGCTGAAGCTGAGAGACCTCTGCTAAGCACCTGCAGTCTAGGCTGGCGCGGACCTCAGACCTTGGGTGACGTTCCAAAGCCTACCAGGGTGGCTGAATCCCTGTCACTCGTTTCTCACATCTCACCTCTAATGGGAGTGTTGACGAGAGGCCACTGAGGGACTCTCCTGAATAGAGGTGACTGTTGCAGGGGACCCTAGGTCACTGTTGCTTGATAGAAATTCTTGGATACTTTTCAATGGCAGTTTCCCTCCAAAAAATAAAAAAGATTTTTAAAAAATTCCACATAATCAGGTACCCAATACATTTCATTCACCAAACACCTTCTAAACTAAACACTGTTGCAATTTCTATTGTGGCATGATAAATCACATCAAAACACAATGGTTCAATACTGTATTATTGCCTCTCTCAGCTCTACATTGTTGCAGGGGACCCTAGGTCACTGTTGCTTGATAGAAATTCTTGGATACTTTTCAATGGCAGTTTCCCTCCAAAAAATAAAAAAGATTTTAAAAAAATTCCACATAATCAGGTACCCAATACATTTCATTCACCAAACACCTTCTAAACTAAACACTGTTGCAATTTCTATTGTGGTATGATAAATCACATCAAAACACAATGGTTCAATACTGTATTATTGCCTCTCTCAGCTCTACAGGCTGGCTGGGCTCAGCAAGGGGGTTTTCACTCAGGGTCACTCATGGGGGCTGGGCTGGAGTCATCACTTTGGGGCTCGATCACACATGTATGGCTGTTGGTTTGAATAGCTACCAGAGACCTCTCCAGGTGGCTGCTCCGCTTCCTCACAACAGGGTGAGTAGATTCCAAGAGCAGGTGACCGAGCAGAAAGAGCCAGGCAGAGGCTGCATAGCTTCTTGGGACCTAGCCTTGGAAGCCATGCAGAGTCACTGCCGCTGATTTCTGTTCTTTAGGAGCGAGTCACTAAGGCCAGCCTGTGTTTCAGGGGGAAAGTGGACTCCATTTGGTGATGGGAGGTGCTGTGGTTTGAATCTGTCCCCCAAATTTCTTGTGTTGAAAACTTAACTCCCGAATTCATATGTTGATTGGAAGTGGGGCCTTTGGGAAGTAATTAAGATTGATAAGGTCATCAGGGTGGGGCCCCATGATGGGACTTTATAAGAAGAGGAAGAGACCTGAGCTGACAGACATGCTCTTGCCCTCTCACCATGTGATGCCCTCTGCCATGTTACAACGCAGCACGAAGGCCCTGGTCAGAAGCTGCCGCCATGCCCCTGGACTTCCCAGCCTCTAGAGTTGTAAGCAATAGACTTTTGTACTTTATAAATTACCCAGTCTCAAAAATTCTCTTATAGCAAAGCAAAACAGACTGAGACAGGAGGACAGTTGAACAATGTGCAGACATGCTGCAAAGCCACCATGTTTACTCTCTGTGTGGGGAGAATGAAGCCAGGGCATTCATTCCCCCATGCCCACCCCTGCTGGTTTGCTGCACATTGGCTGCATCCCTCCAGGGAAGCCCACATCTCCCATGGGAGCCCTCTCCTTGCAGTTCCCACACCTGCTCCCTCCCTTTGCATCTGGAGGTGGAAATGGCTCCCTCTGTTGCTGGCCCCAGGATTCTACGCATCCTGCCCACACTTCTGTGCATCGTCCTTGTTTCTGCGACCCTGACTGACACAGCATGCAAGGATTTAGTACAATGTGATGGGTGCTCCCAGGGAAGGGTGTGCAGAAAGTGGGGCCCGCCCAGGCTGGGTGGGCAGAGAGGAGAGGAAATGCTCCCCAGAGTGAGACTTCAGGAGTGAGTTGGAGCTGCCGGGCATCGGAGCCTGCTGAGGGGTGAGGACGTGGAAGACACAGGATGCTGCAGGAACAGAGAGAGTTCTGCAGAGCAAACGCAGAAACAGGGGTCAGGAGGGAAAAGCAGGCAGGGGTCGGGCCACACTGCACGCTTCTCCTGTGATCACTGAGGAGCCACTGAAATATATTCAGCGGGCAGTGATTTGAACAAAAATGCAAAGTGGCCCAGAGTGTGGCCTTAGAATCTGAATTCCCTGGTTCAAATCATGGCCCCGTCCATTCCCAGCTGGCGAGTTGCTTAGTGTTCCTGTGCCTCAGTTTTCTTTTCAGTAAATGGACACAATGGTCGTGCCTTCCTCAGGGGACGGTGAGGGTTAAACTAGTTCAGTCCCAAACAAAAAATCCAACTAAAATGGCTGAAAAAGTAAAGAGACTTAATACATCATATATATATGGAGGCAGGGAAGCCCCAGAGTTGGGGATTTCTAGCTCAAGGGTGCCAGGCTCTAGGTCTATGTCTCTTTCACCCTCCCCTCAAGATCACGAGATAACTGCCACTGCTCCAGACATCACCTCCTCACCCAATATCCAAAGGCAGGAAACGGCAACTCCTTGCTTCACATTCTCTTTTGAAAGCCAGGAAGTCTTCCCAGAGGCGCCTTCCCCTCCACCCTGGCAGATTCCCTCTACGCCCACACTTCCCAGGGCTGGGTCACATGCCCATGCCTATGCCAGTCACAGGCAAGACCACCACCAAGAGCGGAGAGCAGCTGTAACTGACCCTTGGGCCAGGGCTGGAGTCACCTTCCCTGAGCACCACTGGGGGATGGGCTTCCAAGCCACTTTTCAGGCAAGGCAGGTGGGAAGGAGTGGGTCAGGAGGGTGACACGAGGTAATGCATGCTAAGCCCTCAGCCCAGTGCTGGGACCATGGTGACTCTCAGCCAGGGTGCGCCGTCCCGCTCGAGCAGATTCATGCCTGAAAGTCATTGACTCAGGCTCTTGAGCCAGTCCCTCCATGGTGTGACGTGGGGCCAGTTATTCCACCACTTTGTGCCTCAGTTTCCTCCCCTGTGAAATAAAAATACTTTTTCTTTTTTTTTTTTTCCTTTTTTTTCTTTTCGTGACCGGCAATGGATTGCAACCCTCAGTGTCGCGCCCGTACCGGACCGGGACCAGCAACGGGATTGCAACCCTTGCTGTTGTGCCCGCACCTCGCTCAGCCAGTGAGCGGCCGGTCTGTATGTGGGATCCGAACCCTCAGCGGGAGCGCCGCTGCGCTCCCAAGCGGCGCACTGTAGCAGTGCGCCACCGGGCCGGCCCAAAATACTTTTTCTTATTACTTACCCCAAAAGGCCTTTGTGAGGAGCAAATGAATTAATACACATCAAGTGCCCAGGACAGGGCCTGACATTTCTGCCTGTTTGTCCCATTGTCATCAATGCACAAGTGAGTGAGAGCGGCCTCACTGGTGGATGATGGTAGGAACTGGGCCCCTTTCCTCTGAATTTCTCTCTTTCCTTTGCAGGGGGGTCCCGGGCTGCAGTTTCTCACTGAGGAAGGGAGAGGTGGGCCTGGGCGAGGGGCCTCTGCTGAGAGAGGGTCCTCGACATCACGGAAGGGCGTGTGCACAGCTGGTTACCTCTGCCCTTGTCCAGGGACCACCGGGTGCCACAGAGGGGCTGAAGCAGTGGAAATAGGGGCAGCGATGGGACAGCCACAGGGGAGACAGGGACCTGGCCCCCACACACAGGTGTGTGGGAAATCCTGCCCACTGCACTCAGCAGCCCTAGGTCCCGTCCCAGCGCAGTTGCTATGTGGCCTCGTAAAAGTGTCTCCACCTCTCTGAGCTCCAGCGTTCCACATGCTGGATGGGGTTAGTCATATTGAGCCGACAGTGGAGGACTGAATACTAAAGCAATATCCAAATCTGAATAATTATGAGGCTTGGTGGGCCCTGTCACCCTAATCTAGCACCCACGGGGTCTGAATGACAGTGTTTGGAGAGCTTTTGGGGTCATCCAGCCCAGATTTGTTTTTACAGAGGAGGAAACTGAGGCCCAGAGAAGAAAAACCTTGGTCAGGCTGCCATGGGAAGACCCCTCCTCACCAGAGGGCTTTGTGCAGGAGAAGCCACCTCTGCCCCCTGTCTTTCTGTCTCCTCCACTTGCCATCTCACTTCCCGCTGTGTTTTCCCCTCTGTCTTTCCTCTCTGCCTTCCTCTTTCCCTCCCTCTCTGTCACGAGCAGGTCTCTAAAGCAGTCCTGATACTGTTGGCCCTGGCTTCTTGCATCACTCCCTCGATCTCTCCCTTTCTTCCCATCTCCAGTCCCACAACTTTTCTGAGATTTTGCAAACAGCTTAAAATAAAAAGAAAAAAGTTCACAAGCACAGAGTTGGGATGAGAACAGGTTGTAAATCATTGGGGTGTGGCGGGAGCAGAGGCCTTAGAGAGTGAAGTGCTGCTCTGCCCCGGCCTGCAACATGCGCAGCAAAGAGAGAGACAGAGAGAGGAAAGACACCGAGAAAAAAACAGTGAGAAGACAGAGGCAGAGACAGAGACAGAGGGCAGTGGGGGCTTCCCTGCACAAAGCCCTCAGGTGTGCAGGGACCTCTTTCCTGCCTGGAGGCCTGACCAGGTTCTATGGGCCCAGCTCAGACACAGGAGGGGTGGGGCTGGGCCTGGGGGCTCCCTTGCACCTGTTCAGGTTCTGTTGCCAAGATGAGTGGTGTGACTTCCCAGAGTCCTGGTATAAATAGCCCAGGGGGCATGGCTGGCTGCCCAGGTTTCTGGAGAGACAGTCTAGTGCCTCCACCATACAGAGCGGGAAACTGCAGCCCAGAGATGGCAAGTGACCTGCCCAAGGTCACAGAGTGGGTGCAGTCCTTTCTCAGTTTTCTCGTCATCAAAGGGGAAAGCTTTATCTATGTCTCAGGGCTTCAGTAAGCTGATGATCCCCAGGGGGGCTGGAGGTGGATCAAATTGGGCAGTCACAGCAGAGAGTAGCCTGAAAGGGCATATGAATCATCAAGTCAAAGGGATACCTGTTCTCCAATTTTTATCACAGCACTCTTTACAATAGCCAAGAGTTGGAACCAGCCCAAATGTCCATCATCAGATGAGTGGATATGGAAAATGTGGTATATCTACACAATGGAATACTACTCAGCTATAAAAAAGAATGAAATACTGCCATTTGCAACAACATGGATGGACCTTGAGAGAATTATATTAAGTGAAACAAGTGAAGCACAGAAAGAGAAATATCACATGTTCTCACTTATTTGTGGGAGCTAAAAATAAATAAATACACAAATAAACTGGGGGGCAGGGGGAGGGAAGAGGACACAACAATCACAGTCCCTTGAAGTTGATACGACAAGTGAACAGATATGAGGTTGTTGGGAGGGAGGGGGACAGGGAGGAGGGAGGGAGGTTTCAGTAAGGGGCCACAATAATCAACCACATTGCATATTGACAAAATAAAATAAAATAAAATAAATAAAATCTGCTCTCCTTTAGTCAAGATATGGAAATTGTTTTTAAAATACAAAGAGCATTAAACGAGGGCCTGAGGTTCTTATATGTATCCGAAGTGAGCTTGTCAGAAGGGGTGGGACGTGCCCTGGAGGGCACACTGGGGACAGAGTTGCCCTGCCTGTGGTGCTGGCTAGGCTAGTCCTGGCAGAGCCATGTTGGTGAGAGTTACATCCTGGGAGGCAGCTTCAGCCAGAGAGGGACAGGTGGCGGAGGAGGGAGGAGGTGGCAGAGGGACAGCTGGCTCTAGGGCTCAGGCTGAGTCATCGTACAGCAGGCAGGCCCTGGGAGCATGACCGGAGAGGGCTACATCCAGAGGGACAGGGGCAGGAGATGGGGAATCATCCAGAAGCTGTGACTGGACTAATCAGCAGGCAGGGGCAGGTGGTGGCATGCAGGATCGCGTCCTTGAGAGTAAATTTAGCTGCCCCACCCCTTACCCCACCACTGCCCTGCATAGTTTTTTTCTCTCTGTGACCCTGTGGGTCTGGTGGCTGTACCCAGTGCCTCCTCCAACCTGTCTACCCCTCTAACCCTGGCCCCCCAGGACCCACAAACTCCCCCACCCTCTCAGCCTTCCTTGATCCTCAAAGCCCTGGCCTCAGCCCCTAAAGCTGTTATGTGCCTCTGGGCTCCAGGCATGAGAAGGGTGGCCAGGGTTCTCTGAAGTCGGACAGGTGTAGTACAAATCCCACCCACGACTTCTGAGCTGGGTGATCTTGAGCTAGTTACTTGACCACTCTGAACCTCAATCCCCTCAGCTTTGAAATTGGGAGAACACCATTTGACTGCAAAAGGTTATAATAAGGCTCTAAAAAGAATGCCTGCAAAAGACCACATGTTGTGTGATTCTATTTATATGAAAGATCCAGAAAAGACAAATCTGTAGAGACAGAAGGGGGATGTGTGGTTGCCCAGGGCTGGAGGTGATGGGGAACGGGGCGTGGCTGCTGAAGGGTACAGGGCTTCTTTTGGAAGGGGGATAAAAAATGCTCCCAAATGGTTTGTGGTGATGGATGCACAACGCTGTGAATAACTAAAAACCACTGAATTGTGCACTTGGAATGAGTGAGGTCTGTGAAATGAGGTGTGTGAGTTACATCTCCACAAAGAGCAGGTGCCTGCCGGGGGCTGGCCCACGCGGGTTCTCAGCTCTTCAGCTGCTTTGCCACCCAACCCATGTCCTGGGCCAGAGCCCCAGTCACTTTCCAGAGGGTGGAGGCTGATGTTGAGAGAGTCTCACCCCGAAGGTCAGATGGGATGATCTTGGAGGGAAAAGAGGGTGGGCCCATCCTCTACCCTCAGGGAGGAGGCCACCAGCGTCAAGGTGACATGGGCTAAGACTTGGGACTGGCCGCCACTGCCAGAGTTTAATGCCTTACTCACTGGCTCTGTGGCCTTGGGGAAGTCACTTAACCTCTCTGGCTGCATTTCCTCTTCTAAAGAAATGAAGAGACGGTGCCCCCAGACCTGGCCTCGCAGGGCTGCTGTTAGGTTAAACAAGCGAATCCACGGGGACACCTCGAAAAGGGTTTAGCGCACCTGAGTCCTGGGAGAAGGATGGCAATTTCTACCAGCTGGTGGGAGGCAGGAGTGGGCAGGGGCTGAGTGACGGCCGGAGACCTGGATCCAGTCCTGGCTCTAGCCACATGGATCGTCCTCCACCTTTTGCTAGACTGGCAGGCTTTGCAAAGCCTGGCCCCTCGTGCCCCCTCCTCTTATTTCTGCAGCCATCCTGTACCCTGCAAGGTACTACAGACGCGGGACAGGAGCACCCGCCTCCCTCGGCCTTCATTTGTCCACTTGCAGATGAGGAAAGTGGACCTGCTCCCCAGCCCTGCCCGCCGCTGAGCGGTCGCCGTCAGCTCCAGGCTCTGCCCTCGCCTTGCCCGGGCTCCGTGTTCTCGTCTGCATCCGCCTGCCCTCTCTAGTCCCTTGGAGGCAGGAGCCCACCCTTCTCCTTTGTCTCCTCCTTATGTCTGGTGTGGCATTGGGTGTGGGGGGAGGTTCCACTGTCTCCCTTGACTGAGGCTCTACCTAGATTCACCTTTAGCAAATCCTGGCTCTGGGCCTCAGTTTCCTCCACTGTAAAACAAACCTAATAACCACGGGCACTCTCCGTCTTCCAGGGAGGATAGTGATGAGCCCCTGCATCTCAGGGCAGTAAAGGACCTTAGTGGCACTGAGTTCAACCAGAGCCACTGCTTGGGGACGCCCAATGCACCCAGGCTGTGTGTGCCTCTGGAGTGGGCAGCCCATTCTGTCCATTTGCTTGACAGCAGTGGCTGTGTCAGGCAGGTGCCACACACAGTGGCAGCACTGAAGGCTCAAAAATGAGTATGGGCAGGGTGGCATGGAGGTAAGGACATGGTTCAGGTTTGAATCCTGACAGCCTCCACCTCTTTCTAGATGTGTGTGACCCATGAGAGTGACTTAACCTAATCACAGTCTCAGTTTCTTCATGTGTCAATGGCAACAATGACATCCACCTTATGACGTCATTGGAAAGCT
>NW_007726250.1:509064-510664 GCF_000696425.1 Galeopterus variegatus
GAATTGGGGTTCTCTCCCCACATTTATTTTCCAGACCAGGAAGTTACAGAAAAAGAACATAAGTGGGGTAATAGTTTAACAATAGAGGCTGGTAACAAGCAAAGTGACTTTCTGTAATGCAGTTTGCAAAAGGTTAAGTCGATCCACCAACAAAAGCCTCATCTTAGCAAACACTGCTTTTCCCTACAACAATTTCCCAGTATCTTTACATATCAATCAGTAACTTGTCTGTCCTTGAGCCAGCAACCTTGCTGTGTTACAACTCTTTATCTTACAACAGAGACTTTTAGCCTGGGGAAAGTTTCCTGTCTTTTGCAAGATTAACATTTTATATGTACTTTTAAGAAGTTAGACTAAACCTGAAACTGCAGGGAACTAGACTCTGTGAAATATATTTGCTTTATAAATGTAAGTATACTCCACAGGTCTTGGGTTCCCCACCATTATTTCTAGCTCTGCTACTGCCATATTGTTTTGGACCCAGAGAATAAAGCCTCTGAGGTCCTACCCATGTCCAGCTGGCACCCTGGGGTATATCACCTTAATGGGTTTGCTAGGAGCACCATGATGACAAGCCGCCTGGAATCTAAACCCTCTGACCCCCAGTGCCACCTTCACAGTGACTCAGTGCCACTAGGAGTGACTACACAGAAGCTGCTCTCTCCTTCTGCCAGGTCCAGCTGGCATCCACAGGTAGGTGACAGGGCAGTATTCCCAGCTCCAGTCCACAAGCCACACCATTCCCAGCTCTGCTGCCCACATTGGTGTAGCTCAGGACAAGACCACACAACCTGCAGCAGAGAGCTCTTCCCGGTCCCCTGTGGATTGGTGGGTGGGACAGGCAGGGTCAGGAGCCTGCCAGNGAGCTCTTCCCGGTCCCCTGTGGATTGGTGGGTGGGACAGGCAGGGTCAGGAGCCTGCCAGCCAGTGTGGTGTAGCAGCAAAGCCTGAGACCCAAACTGCCAGGGGGCAGATCCCAGCATGATGCCAGTGTGATGTTGGGTGAGTTATTTAACCTTGATGTGCCTGTTTCTTCATCTGTAAAGTGGGCACAGGGTAGCGGCCACCTCACTTTGCACAGTGCCCAGCACAGAGGAGGGGCTCAGCGAGTGGGGTCATCACTGTGGTTCAGCACCCGTCTATCCACCTATTTATACAACAAATATTTAGAAAGAGTTGGTTTCTGTATTGCTCCACAACAAAGCACTCCAAAACATAGTGGCTTAAACCAATCGACTTTTCTTCTCTCGCATGGTTTCTGAGGATCAGGAATTTGGGAGCGGCTTAGCTGGGCTGGTTCTGGTTCAAGGTTTCTTGTGAGGATATGGGCCAGGGCTGCAGTCTGATGAAGGCACTGATGATATCAACAAAAAAGAGTGGAGTGGGAAGCATTTATTGAGTGCCTACTATGTGCCAGGCACTGGTGGTTTCTATATATTAGCTAATTTGGTGAAATCCAGACCCTCTCTCATGAGCTGCGTGACTTTGGGCAAATTGCTTAACCTCTCTAATCCTCAAGATTCTCATCTGTAAAATGGCAGTCATAATGCTTCCCTTGCTAGGTTATTGTGAGGTTTAAATGAGGGTCCACTTCCAAGGC
>NW_007726250.1:511143-519543 GCF_000696425.1 Galeopterus variegatus
AGTCATAATGCTTCCCTTGCTAGGTTATTGTGAGGTTTAAATGAGGGTCCACTTCCAAGGCGGCACACTCATGCGCTGGTGAATTCATGCTGGCTGTCGGCGGGAGACCTCAGCTTCTTGCCACGCTGGCCTCTCCACAGGGCTGCTCGAGTGTCCTCCCAGCATGGCAGCTGCTTCCTCCAGAGCAAGTGACCCTGGAGAGCTGAGAAGCTGCAGTGCCTTTTATGATCTAGCCTCATAAGTCACCCTCTGGCATTTATGCAATATCCCACTGGTAACACAGGTCTGCTCAGCATGGGAGGGGACTACACGAAGGTGCAACTCCCAGGAGGAAAGGATCTCTGGGGACCATTTGGGAGGCTGGCTAACCCATGTTATGCTTTACGGGTGAAACAGTGAGCAAAATCACACTTTGCTTTCATGGTCAAGTGTGACTCTTTGTGTTTGTGAATGTGTGTGTGTGCACGTGCACTCATGTTGGGTGCAAACATCAGCAGATGGCAAACTCAAAGAAACGCCTTGAGACACACTCCATAAAGAAAACAGACAGGTGGCACAGTGGGGAGTCACAGAGCAGTTACAGGGAAGGCCCCTTAGAGAAGGAGCCTTTGGGATTGAGGCCTGAGGGTAAAACAAGTCCACGTGGGCAGGGCCGGCAGAGGGGACAGTACCAGGACAGTGTGACAGTTCCTACCTCCTGTGGGGTTAGAGGGATTAAGGGAGATACTATGAGTGAAGTCCTTAGTGCAGTGCCTGGCAGTAAGTGCTCAGGAATATGAGTGTCATTATCATTGTTCAATGGTGGCATGCAAAGATGACAAGACCTGGCTCTGGCTGTAACTGTGATGCCTGACTCTCATTGAGGCACTAGTGTGAGCATTTTACAGTGAGGGTCTCTCTTAATGCAATCATTGAGTAAGGAGATGGAATCCTAAGCCCAGCATCAGAACACTCTGCACAGGGCTGGGAGCATGGCTGGGGCAGGGGAAATGGGGAGGGGTGAGCTCTAGGAACCCGTGGGGAGTGGGGCTGGGAAGGCTTCCCCAGCAGTGACACAGGAGCCTGGGAGGATGAGACAGGGGACCAGGACTGGACGGGAGAGTATTCTAGGTAGCAGACCCCAGCTGTGAGGGTCTGTAGGGTCTGCAGGGAGCAGCGGTAGGCGAGTGTGGTTTCAGGTAGCTGAAAGGATCAGGAAGGAGATGAGGGGGCAGACTGGCAAGAGGAGGGAAGGTGGCCTGGCTTTCCTGTGGGGTGGGGATCAGCAAGTAGGAGAGGGGCAGGGACAGATGCATTTGTGTTGTGGAAGCTCCTTCTGGCTGCCGGGAGGAAGGGCGGGGGCAGCGAGGCCAGTGGAAGCTTGGGGCCAAGCCAGAGGTGGTGAGGCCTGGCCCAAGGCAGCAGGTGCAGGAATGGAGGGGAGGGAGGGAGCCCAGTGGGGAGGAGGGGTAAGGCCCTGGCTAAGTCCTCTGCCCTTTCCAGGGCCCTGTCCTAATCGGCTCCCTTTTGTCCTCTCTTTGACCTCACACACTGTTGTCCCCAACCTTAAGATGAGACTTAGTATAAGCATGGGGTTGTGCGGCCCCTCCAGCGTCCCTCCACTCTAGCGTTTATTGTTTCAGTGGTGGCTACCGTTTATGGAGTAACTACTGTATTCCAGGTACCCCGCTCCCCCCCCCCACATACCGTCTCATTTAAACCTCACAATAATCCAGTACGGTACACATTATGGCTCCCCATTTACAGATGAGATTCTTGAGGATAGAGAGGTTAAGTGATTTGCACAAAGTCACACAGCTCGTAAGAGAGGGGTTAGGATTTCACCAAATTAGCTAATATATAGAAAGTGCTTCCACCAGTGCCTGGCACATAGTAGGCACTCAATAAATGCTACCTGCTCCACTGTTTCTGTTGATATCATCAGTTAGATCTGTCTGGCTGCAGAGTCCCTGGCCCCCCGGGGGGCTTCATTGATTTGTCTTGTCCAGTTCTCGTGGTCTGTTACCTGTTTGTCTGCCCCTCTAGGCTGTGGGATCCTGCAGAGCAGGAACCAGGTCCGGCTGCTATGTGAGTCCTGAGTACCCCTCATACCCCTGAGTACCTGAGGCAGGAACAGAGGACATGATCAGTGATTGTTGAATGAATGAACGATATATTAAGTTCCTTGAGGGCAAGGACTATATTTGTGTCTCAGAACAATAGGATTTCTCCAGCCATGTTTATCCCTAAGAATCACAGGAGTTCTCTATAGAGGAGCCTTGGTTATCACTTTAACCAGGACAGGCTACGTCTCTTACCAGCCTCCCTCCCCAGTAACTGGCCCATAATCCAGCTGCCATCAGCCATACCCTCCCCTGGTCTTGGACTATTAGTCCTCCAGGCCAGACCTGAAGGAACTCGCCTCCACAAAGAGCTCATTCATCTGGTCTTCCGGAGGCTGCACTGGCACCCTGCTCAGGCTCAGGGCAAGCTTCATTCACCTCTCTGCCAGTCCCTCCAGCCACACGGGTCTGCCCCTGACTGGCCAGTGTCACTCTCCTCTCTGGGCCTCAGTTTCCTTGATAGAAAAATGAGGACAATCATTCTGATCACTTTTAGCTCAGTTCTGTCAGTTTACTACAGGGATCCAGATGGATGGAGGATGAAGACTTTTGTTAATGTGTCTCTCTGTCTCTGCAGGTCCCTGAGGCTCCTGGGGGAAGTGGCTTTTCTTCTCAAGGCCACTAGATGGTACCAGTGGGCCACCCATCTCCCTGAAGGCTGCCCTCAGAAGGAATTCCATCACTGGGATTAATCCCTAAGGACCACAGCCACCTACCTCCCATGGCAGGAGTCCCCGAAGAACTGCCAGCTGGCAGAGGCAGCTGGACGTATGGAGGTTAGGGACTCAGGGACGGGTTATGGGGTCAGGAAAGTTTGAACTTGGCAGTGCCAAGCCAGGCCCTACTCTTAGTGTCTTGGGTCTCTGCTTGGCAATTAACTCTCTGGGTAACCCTGGGCGTGTCATAGGACCTCTTTGAGATTTCAGGTTCTTCCTCTGTGAAACAGGAAAACAAGTCTCTTCTCTTGGGGCATTGTAGCAACTGAATGAGGCTGGGCACATAAAATGTCCATTCCACCTCCTGGCACAGTGCAAGCTTCAATGAGCCCACTAGTCATTGGTATTACTTTGTAACTTAACCTTATGCCTCAGACTCTCCTCAGACAAGAACCTTGGGCAGGATGCCAAGAGATCTGGATCTGCATCTGGCTGTGTGACCTTTGGCAAGTCACTTCCTGTCTCTGGTCCTCTGCTTGGCCTCAACCAGCCTTGAGAGGCTGGGAGTGTCATGGAAAAATAAAGGCTTGGTAATCAGACAGATTTGGTTGTGAATCCTGCCCACTTCTCTTCCCAGCCGTGTGACCTTGGTAATTACCTAATTATTTGTGTGATTACTTGGCTAAGTCTCTCCTCTTGGCTCTATTGTAAATTCCGTGAGGGCTAGGCTCATGTCTATGTGGCTCACCCTGTATCAACTCAACATCAGCTCAGTGTCTGGCACAAAGTAGGTCTTCAGTAAACACGAGCTATTATTACCGTTACTATTACTGTATGCACTGACTCAGTAACAGTCACGAGCACTGTGTTCAGAGCTTTCCCTGTTATCTCTAACAATCCTCAGTCATTATCTTCAGTAAACACGAGCTATTATTACCGTTACTATTACTGTATGCACTGACTCAGCAACAGTCACGAGCACTGTGTTCAGAGCTTTCCCTGTTATCTCTAACAATCCTCAGTCATTATCTCTGTTTTATAAATGAGGAAACTGAGGGCCAGAGAAGTTGGGTCCTTGCTCAAGGTCACACAGCTACAAAGTGACCGAAGCTGGGATTTGAAACTGAGCTCCATGACAGCCTTGTGTTGACAGATGCAGCAAGCTGAGTAATGACCCTCCACAGACAGCCACGTCCTAATCCCCGAAATACCTGTGAATATGCCTTATACAGCAAAGGGAACTTCACAGATGTGATTAAGTTAAGGGTCCTGAGATAGGGACATTGTCCTGGGTTATCCAGGTGGGCCCGATGTAATGGCAAGCATCCTTTTAAGAGGGAGGCAGGAGTGTCAGAGCAGGGAGGAGATGGGACAACGGAAGCAGGAAAAAAGGCCATGCGATGCGGGAAGGAAGACGGCATCCATCCTGGAAAAGACAAGGAAAACCAGCCCTACTGACACCTTTAGCCCAGAGACTGACTTTGGACTTCTGACGTCCAGAACTGTAAGGTGATACACGTGTGGTTTCAAGTCACTAAGTTTGTAGTAATTTGTTACAGCAGCGATAGGAACTAATACAGGGACAAATGAGGTAATCTCCAAAAAAGCACCGAGCATACAGTTGGTGCTTGCTAAATGCTCTTTCTTTCCTAGTATTAACCTTCTTTCCTCTTCCAGCTATAGCAGAATGGCAGAGGGGGAAGGGACTTTCAGAATTTTCCAGTTCAGTTCAACTGGTGCTTGTTACAGATGTGGAGCCTGGAGCCAAAGAGAGGGAACAACTTGCCCCATCTGGGAATCCTGGGCAGGTCCGGGGCTGCGTGGTCTGTTCTGGGCCTCTAGCATTGCACAGTCGGGGTAAAATCAGCTAGTCCAAACCCGTTTTGCAGGTGAGGAAACTGAGGCCTGGAGGTGCCCAAGAGATGTGCAACCAGCACCCTAAGCTGACAGGGTGTGTGCAGGCCTGAGCTGCAGGGAGCCCTCCCCCTAGAAAGACACTTCCCTCCCCCTCCTGAGCGTGGTTCCTCCACGTTTATCCTCAGTAGGCAGGGGCCAGCGGGGTCTGGGAAAGCCACATTGGGAGCACGGCCCAGCTGTGGTGGAGGAATGGGAGAGCAGCTCCTTAGCGGCCTTCAGCCTGGGAAAACGCTGAGGCCTTCCTGTCCCCGCCCCTCCCCGGTGGCCCTGACCCGGCAGCTGGGAGAAGTCCCCTGGAGGCAGCATCCAGTGGGGCTGGGAGGGACTTGATCTCTGATTCCCAAGCTGTTTAGTGGCATCATCCTGGATTATCCTAAGCCTGGAGCCCTGGGTTTGTCTGAGGGACAAAGAAGTCCCACCGACTCGCCCTGTCCAGGCACCTGGAGACACGAGTGTCACCATACCACCCGGCAACCCAGGCACAGTTCTTTACATAAACTGTTCACACCCACTGGCATCCTCCATTCTCACTCACAATAGCCCTGCAAAGGTAAGGCTGCTATTGTCCTATTTTACAGGTGAAGAAACTGAGGCTTGCCAAGGTCAAGGTCCCATGATGGCAGTGCTGGGACTCCACTAACTCCGTGAGCTCTTGTGGGATGACCCTGGCTCTGACTCTGGCATGTTCTAGTCCCAGCCTTGCTGTGGACCTTCAACAAACCCCTTCTTCTCTGAGCTACCTGGAAACTCATCTGTAAACGAGGAGATGACAATCTCCAACGTCTACCCTCACGGGGGTGGCGGCCACAATAAACGAGGGAGCGCCGTGGGTGGCGCACAGTAAGCCCTCCCATGCTGCTGACACTCGTTGTCACACTACAGTTGCTGGATAGCCACAGTTAATACCGAGTGCCCACTGTGTGCCAGAAACCCAAACGACAAAAGTCCCTGCCCTCCCAGCTGACATTCTGGCTTAGGGGAAAGACAGCGATACACAAAATAAACCAGTGCATGAGAGAGCGTGCTCCTGAACAGAAAGTGTGGCGGGAGGAGCGGACAGGGCACGCTGGGCGAGGGCGGGCGTGTGACTTACACGGGCCATGCTGGAAGTGAGGGAGGGGCCACGTGGGTCCCTGGGGAGGAGCATGCCAGGTAGAGGGAACAGCGAGCGATAGGGGGGCTGCCTGGCCTGTTCAAGTCATCCCAGAGGCCAGCGTGGCCTGAGTCAGGTGAGCCACAGGGTCGTCGTGGGGGAGAAACCAGAGAGAAGGTGGGGGTAGGGCAGAGCCTGCAGGCCACGGTGGCCATGGACGGGCTTCAACTTTCACTTAAGTGAAGTGAGGACATAGCAAGCCATCTGTGCTGTCAACCGAACCCTCAAAGCTCGAGATAGGCCCTTAGACCCTGGGTCACCAACTGAGAAGTGGCATGGACACTACCCAGCCACTGTCCCACACCAAGGATCCCTTCCTGTGGTCACACCCCTCCCTATGATACTCCTGGAAACCTGAGAATCAGATTGTCATAAGGTGTCCGTGCTAAAAGGGACCATAGAAACAGTTTGGCTTCAATTATAGATGAGGAAAGGGGGCCGGAGAGGGGAAGGGGTTTGCCCGAGGCCACTCAGCGCATCAGTGGCTGTGCCATTAATAAAGCCCCAGGATCTTCCCTCCCAGAGAGGATCCCTCCTGCTGCAGAGCCCTCCGTAAACGGGACATTGTGTTCTTCTGGCCCACATCCAAGGAGCCCCCAGGGGAACGCTCTGGGTTTGCCTTTGCCAAAGGCCCCTCCAGCTGAGGGTTCCTTCTCTGCGGTGGTGCTGACACCGTGTGTGGCAGAAGCTGTGCTGTCTACTGCTCTGGTGGTGGGACACAGGGCTCCCTCCTGAGGCCACCCTCCCGCCCACACTCGGTGCTGAGGAGTGTGTGTGCATGTGAGCGCTGGAACCTTCTGCCCACCTTCCTTCCAGTCATTGCTCCGTCAGGCTTCCACTCCAAGTACGGACACTGGATACAGTGAGCAACTGCTGGCTGCCCATTCCAGGGTCACCCTGGTGGAGCCAGAAACTCCTGGCTTCTCTTTTGTCCCCACCTGGTGGTGTCCAGGGCAGCTCTGTAGCTGCCAGCCTCAGCTCCTCAGCTTCAGTTTGAGGGTGAGGAACTGGCACCATCCTTTCACATCCTGGTCGGCTGTCCCTCCACCTCTCTATCTGCCCACCCACTGGCCCACACATTCCTCTTCCCTCCCACCTACTCAATGACTCCACCCACATGTCCATCCATCCATCCATCCCCTGGTCCAAAGAACCACCAGTCTCTCTGTCTGATTGCTTTTGCTCCATCCACCCTTCCACCCATCCGTTCATCCATTCACCTAGCCCTTCAGCCATCTTACACTCTCCTCCATTTATTGGTCTGCCCAAAACTTATCTCTCTGCCTGTTCATCGGTCTATCTATCCATCCACTTATGCTTGTACCAACTCCCCCACCCATGCATTCCACCACGCTGCCCACCGGTCTGCCAACCAACTTGTCAGCCTGTTGGTCCATCGACCCATTCATGCAACATGTATGGAGGCACATCCTGCGTGCTCAGCATCGTCATAGTAATAGCTACCAATTACAGAACACTTGTTTTATGCCAGGCACTTTACCTACATTTTCATCTAATTCTCGTAACAACCTATCCCCATTTGACAAATGACGAGAACGTGCTAGACAACTTTAGTTGAAGATTTATTTGATGATTGTCAAATTCCTTAATTCTAATAGCAACTTTCTCCGGTACAGACTATCACCATTTTGCAAATGTACAAACTGGGGCCAAGAGTTTTGCCTGAAGCTGCAGCACTGATGAGTGACAGCTGGGACTTGGACCCACCTGTTCTGACTCCACGTTTGTCACTCCCTCCCTCTGACCGCCACTGCCCGAGCTCTGGCCTGGGCATCCCAGCACCTGATTTGCAGTCCTGGCTCCCACCGTCCCGGGGGGTGAGTGCACATCAACTCAGGCTCGGGCAGCCGCTGTCTTGCCGGGGGCTGGGGGAGTAGAATTACTCCAGGATTCCTCCAGCTCTTACTTCGTTTCTCCCTCTGTCTCCTCCTCATGAAGAGCTGTGAGCACCCAGGAGAGGAGCTGGGCAGGGGCAGCTCTGAGTCATCAGCCTTGGACGTGGCTTCACCCAGGTAGATCCTCTTGTGACCCCATTTCGCGTGCTGCACTGGGAGTATACCACATCCGGGCCAGCCCTGGGGACTCCACTGCTTACCTCGGCTTCAGGGCCAAGCCACAAAGAGCCAGGGAGAAGAGGGTAGCCCCCTCGCCCCCCCAGAAGAGGAGAGTCACGTTCGCCACCTGCTTGCTAAGGGAACTGAACGTTTCCCTCTGTTTTCTCATCTGCCCAATGATCTAGTAATGCCGACCTCAGAGGATTAAGTGAAGAAATACATGGACACACTCAACATACCTCTTCTCTCCCTTCCTAGAGTGAAATAACAGGGCCGGACTGGTGGGCAGACTTCAGGAGCAGGACCCCGCTCCCCTCCCCAAGTTGCATGCAATGTTTTGTGTGTGCATGTGCAACTTTCTACCAAGAAGGCCCATGACCTCCTTACTAGTGATAATAATGACTGTGAGTTGGTACAGTGCTAGTTGCTTAATACACCTATCTCATTTAATCCTCACTAGACAGTTGACTGAACAGTGATTGAGCTCAGGGCTTCTA
>NW_007726250.1:519997-529066 GCF_000696425.1 Galeopterus variegatus
CCTATCTCATTTAATCCTCACTAGACAGTTGACTGAACAGTGATTGAGCTCAGGGCTTCTAGAGCCTCATTGTTTGAGTCAAATCCTGGCTCCATTACTTCCCAGCCAACCTATCTCATTTAATCCTCACTAGACAGTTGACTGAACAGTGATTGAGCTCAGGGCTTCTAAAGCCTCATTGTTTGAGTCAAATCCTGGCTCCATTACTTCCCAGCCATGTGACCTTGGGCAAGTTACCTAACCACTCGGTGCCTCACTTTCTTCAGATCTAAATCAGGATGACAATAGTATCTGCTTCATAGGGTGGCTTGGAGGGTTAAATGCAGATACAGAGCTAGAAACTGTGCCTGTTCACCAAGCAGTGCTCAATAAATGTTATCTGTCACGTAGATGAGGAAATGGAGGTGCGGAGAGGTAAAGGAACTTGGCTGGGGTCGGCAAGCCAGGAGAGAGTCCAGATGCTAATCCTGGTGGTCTGACATTGGAGCCCTTGCTTTGAAGGGACATGCTCAATGTTATGTTCTCAAAAGAACTCTGCCCTCACTCCACACAAATTCTAGCATACAAGGCTCTAGACTTTATTCTTGTCTGAGCCATACAAAGTAGGGGAGCTGGCCTGGCTGGTCTCCAAGGTTCCCTGCCCTTCCTGACACTGGAGACTTCTCTGTGGGAGTCCCAGTCTGGGGGCCGCTGACCCAGCAGGCTGACATGCCTCCAGAGAAGCTGCCGAGAATGCACGAGAGCACGTGCACGCCCCTGAACATGTGCACGTCACTGCCCTCGCCCCCTCCAGCCACCCACAAGGCGCAGCTCCCAGGACTCCCTGCACAGCTTCCTGGGGGAGGTGCCCCCACAGGCTGCACACCCTCCCGGTGCTGTGTGACACCTGCGGGTGGTGTGGGAGGGGGGAGGAGATGAGCTCCGGCTGACTGACAGCTTTCCCCTCTGGGGCAGGGAGCTCTGGGTGCAGCCCTAGGCGCCCGATGGCTTTTAACAGATTACAAAACAGAGATGTGCTTTGCGGGGTCACTTCCTAGCTTAGCGTGAGCTTGGGAAGTGCCTTTGTTCTTGTGGCCTCACTTTGCTCATCTATGAAATGGGGACAGTGGCTCCTACGTCGTCGGGTTGTGGTGAGGGAGACAGAAGAGCGTGTATGTGAAATAGTCAGCCCCGAGCAGGCTCTTGGTTCTGTCAGCTCCTTCCCACCCCTGCTCCCCTTTGGAGGCTGAGAGGGACTCTGATCTGAGGCGGGGAGTGGCATCCTTTGGCATCTCGTCACAGGGACAGGAGTTTAGCTGTGGCAGTGGCTGGAGGCCCCAAGGGGATTGGGGTAGCTTGTGCAGGTGATGAACCCCCAGGTTCTTGACACGGGATGACTTGCTCTGTGACCTCGTGGAGCTGAGCGAGCTCCTTGGCCCACTCAAGCCTTGGCCTGCCCTTTGATCACCTGGGTCTTCAAGACCTCTGCCAGCTTTAAGGTCCTGTGAGCTGGGTGGGTATCTCAAAGTCTCCAGGGCCAGGGGACCTACTGGGCAAAATCGGGGGCCAGCGCAAGTGGAGCCTTCTGCCCACCCTGCGTATCTGTTCATTTCATCACTCCTTCAACAGATACCTACCGAGAGCCTACCACGTGCCAGGCTGCAGTGCTGGGCACATAGCAACGACAGGACCACCACCTTATGAAGCTGACAGTCTGGGTGGGGGGCATCCAGAGTCCAGGCAGCAGCTAATGGTGAGGACGATGAGGCAGAACTGAGCAAAGGAAGGAGACCTGTAATGGGCGCTCGTGACGTGGGAGGGTCACAGAAGGCCTCTTCCAGGGACAGACATCTGCGCAGGACCCCAAAAGAAGTCAGGTGGGAGCTGTGTGGACATCTGGGGCAAGTGAAAAGCCCCTGTACCTGCTTGGCATGTTTGAGAATCAGCAAGAAGGCACCAGGGCCACAGTGCAGTGAGGCGGGAGGTGAGGTCACAGAGGGACAGGTGGAGTGGGGGGAGGTGATATAGAACCTGATTAGGGATCCTGGGCTTGGGGGCTGGGGAGAGGGCCCCAAAGCCCAGCCTTGCCTCACAGGGGCTGGGGAGAGAAGGCATTCCTTGGGATCACTCCTCAGAGACCCCTGCCCCCAAGAACAGCACGTAACTTGAACTTAGCAGATAGACAAGAGTGCGCTCTTGAAATTCTTGAGTTCAGCCTAAGAGCCTCAAGACAAGAAGAGGTCATCTGGTCCACCCCGCTTTGTTCACACAGCCCACACTGCAGATGGAGAAACTGAGGCTCAGAGAGGAGAAACGACTTCCCTCGGTGTATTAGTCCATTTCTGTCGCTTATAACAGAATACCTGAAACTAGATAACTTATAAAGAAAAGAGATTTATTTGGCTCATGATTCTGGGACAGCTGCATGGGCCTCAGGCTGCTTCTCTACTACATGGCTGGGCTGCGCATTTTCTGAATTTTTTAACACTCTGCTTCCCTCTTAAATTCCGGCTTTATGTCATGCCTTTGCTGCCGTAACTCAACGTAGCCATGCAATTGCCAGTATCCATGCAGCTTCCTGAGTGCTTTGCTGCCAGAAATTTCTTCTCCCAAATACCCCGGGTCGGCACCTTTAAGTTTCACATTCCATAAAACTTCGGGGCATGAACAGAATGCAGCCAAATTCCTTGCCATAGCAAGGGTGATCTTTGCCCCAGTTTCCAGTAAGTCCCTTCTCACTCACATCTGAGACCTCCTTAGGATGGTCTTTACAGTCCATATTCCCATAAGCATTCTGGTCACCACCATCTAACTAGTCTCTAAAACATTCCAAACTTCCCTGGTTTTCTTCTAAACTCCCACTAGCAGCTAAGCTTTTTCTAGCTTGTTCCTCCAAATTCCTCTAGCCTCTTCTTAACACCCAGTTCCAAAGCCACTTCCACATTTTCAAGAATTTGTTATAAGCAACACCCCACTTCTCTGGTACCAGTTTTCTTTATTGGTCCGTTTCTGTTGCTTATAACAAAATTCTTGGAACTGGATGATTCATAAAGAGAACAAAATGTATTGCTTACAGTTTCAGAGGCTCGGAAGTCCACAGTCCAGGGAACACAGCTGGTGAGGGTTGTCTTTGGTGGTGGCTTTACAGCAATGCAGGGGTCTCACATGGCAGAAAATGGCAGAGCAGAGAGAGAGACTCTCACATGCGTTCCTTTTAAAGCCCCAGAACCATGCCCTTGACCTCCCTTATTAATCCATTCACTATGGCACGGTCCTACAATCTAATCACCTCTTCAAGGCCCACCTTTCAATTACCATAACAGGACTTCGAGGGATGGGGGAAACTTGCAATGCCTCTTAAAGTCTCCACTGGAAACTACTGCACTGTCACTTAGACCCACATTTTGGAGGAGAGATGCAGTCACATGGCCAAACCCACACAATGGGAGGAGCTGGTGATCAATATTTGCTAAATAACAATGCAATTTACTCCTGGGATTTAGGGAACTGTGAGTCTAGTGGATCTAAACTGTTCTCAGAAGAGCCTCTGGGTTCCTGGGGCCACAGTGAATGAGGAGTGCAAGGAGTGTAAGCGGACAAGGCTGCAAGACCCCTCCTTCAACAACACCATCTCTACTTTATCTGCTGGGTTGCTGCATATGTTTTCAATTGAAAGCTGCTTTAAAAAAATGATACATTTAAAAAATATCAATGGCCTGATACAATTCCCTCATATTACAGAGAGGAAGATCAAGAACTCAAAAGAAGATAGATATGAAGTTGATCAGTGGCAGAGCCCAAACAAGTACCCAGCAAGAGAACTCTCATGGCACCCCAGGTCAATATGCACTCATGTATTCATTCAACAAACACTTGCCACTCAACAACTCTGAGCAAAATTTTGGCAATCATAGCATTCTCCTTCATTCACTCTATATCTTGACAACCTACTTTGTGTCTAATTCATTCATTCATTCAGCAATTTTTTTCTGAGGATCTACTATATGTCAGGCCACAGTATAGGCACTGGGAATATGGCTGTGAACAAAACCAATTTTTTGACCCATTGAATTTACACTCTAGGGGAGACACAGATAATATGTAATATGCTATATACATTTAAAGTGTGATAGGTGCTATGAAGAGAAAAAAAGCAGAGAGAGGCAGTGAAGAGTGCTGGAGGGGTTATTTTGAACACAGCAGCTAGGAGGGCCTCTTTGCATAGATGAGATTTTAGCAGAGACCTGGGTGATGTGAGGGATGAAGGCACGTGTGTATCTGGAAGCAGAGGCAGTGGGCAGAGTAGGTATGAAGGTCCTGAGGTTGCACGTACCTGGTGAGTTGGAGGTGCAGCAAGAAGGCCTGTGGGGGAGTGTGGCATGGATGAGGACAAAGATGTGGCCAGCACCTTGGAGGCCCCAGAAGTTTGGGTTTGTGGCTGAGTAAAGTGGGAAGGCTTTGGAAGGTTTGCATCAGGGAGGGATGTGATCTGCCCTGCGTTGTGTGAAGAATCCAGGGTGGGGGTGGGTGCTGGTGGCCCAGAGGGATAGTGGCTGCCTTCAGCATGCAGCCAAGACAGGTCCCACCTAGACTCCACTCCATAGAGGGCAGACTCTCAGAAAAGGCTAGGATTGCGGATGTCCATCCCTGGGGGTCTGTCCTGCTGGTGTCCCACCTGCCTCTGATGGAGCTGAGCCTCAGTCGTGAGGCTGAGGCTCAGAGGCACTGGGCCCAGCCAGGCAGCAGGTAGTGCCAGCTTCTGGGAGCACAGTTCCTCCCAGGTGCTGCCAGGTCCTGAGCATTCCATTGGCTGGAGTCTTGCTCTCGGCGGCTGGCTGGGATACGAATGCCTTGTAGGTGGGGGTCTCTCAGGACAATTTCCCAGGAGGACAGGCGGCTGGTCTGCCATCCCAACCGTGCTCAGGGCCCAGCTGCACTTGCCACCTAGCTCCTGCCCCTGACCTTTCTTTCCATTAATCTCCCTGCCCCCTTCTTCCCATGATAAATTAAATGAGGTCCTTGGAGGGTGGCTTTTCTTTTCTCTGTTTTATTTTTACCTGTCACCTCAGTTGAACCATCACCTCCCCAGGAAGCCATCCCAAGTACCCCCTGATTTAGAGCTCACCCAATTATACACCCTGATAGCCTTTGCTAAAGTTGAAATGTTCCCTTATCCTATGTGACTGTCTGATGACTGTCCATCTGTCCTACTCCATTATAAGTCCCATAAGGGCTGCCTTTCATGTTGGGGGTGATCTGGGGGCTCAACATTGTCTCCCCCACTCCAGCTAGTCCCAGACAAACACTAAGTCCGTACCTGTGCATTCCTGCCTTGGGACAGTTCCAGGGTCAGGACCTGATGAGACTGGGGTGTGGGGAGCCAAAGACCTCATTCTGGAGCATTCCAAGTCACCCAGCCACTTGCCAGAATAGATCACGGTGTGGCACGTGACTGGCTGCTCTTCACGCATCCATTGCTGACTGCTCTGTGTGTGTGCTCATGTTAAATACTCTGTATTCCAAAGCAGCCAGAGCCACAATGCCACAGAGCAGTCCGCAGACCCTCCACAGATCACAGTGGCATGTCTCTCACTTACAGTGCACCTGCCATGGTACAGAGTCCTGGGTGATGTTTTGGGTTTTCTGTTCTGACTTTACCTCCAGTTCAAGGTCTCATCTCTGGCATTCTCTAGTAGGTATGTATAAAGGGCCCAACCACAGGCTGAAGCTCTTTGTGAAGGAAAAGAAAACTTTCAGGTGATGACCTGTGGGGTAGAAAGGACCCTCTGGTAGGGAGGAAGAGGATTTGGCAAGGGCGAGAGAACCAAACCTTTTTGGACCATCAAGGCCAGGATGGATCTCAGGGTCTGGTTCAAGCTCCTTTCTTTACAGTTGGGGAAACTGAGGCCTTGGGAGAGGGAGGACCCAGAACCAGACCACTCGGCTAAGCTGCTTCCAGATTCCTGACCCACAGAGGATGTGTGAAAGAATAAAGGTCCATTGTTGCTTTAAACCACTGTATTTGGGGGCAATTTGTTACACAGCAATAGATGACTAATATAATCATCTGCCTTATCCTCCCACGTTTGGATTCCGGAGGCCTTTGGCTGTTTCTCAAAATCAGATCAGTCCCCAAAGAATGAAAATTTGCCCTTGCAGGGGCTGCTCCCATGGGGAGTTCAGAATTTATAATATGATAGTGGGGATGAAAGGGGGAGCTGTGAGGGGATGGGGGGACACTGCCACAAGGCGGGAGTGCAGAGAACCCAGATGTGGGGGTGAATCCCTGGGGTGGAGCCCACCCTGTCACTTGCTAGCCACGTGACCTGGGCCTCAGGGTCATCGTTTGTCTTACAGACTTAGCTGACAGCACTGTTGTGAGGTTGTCAATCTGTTCCCCCAACAGAAACCCAGAGGATCTTTTAAAATTGCAAATCCAATCATGTCGCTTCTGTGCTACAGCCTGTTATTGGTCTGCCTTGCCTGCATAGAGGCACAAGGCCCCAGCTGGCCTGTGCCACTCCACCGCAGGGCCTGCCCTGCTCAGATCTGTTGTGCCCCCTGCCCCCCACCTCCCCCACCCTGCACTTCCCCTTGCAGCCTGACCACACACAGCCTGTCCTTTGGTTTCTTGAAGGTGCCATGGGACCTGTGGCATGTGTAGGGTTTTTCCACTTGCTAACTTCTCCGCATCCTTTAGATCTCAACTCGAATGGGAAACCTTCCCTTACTGCTTAGGTTGCTCTTCATGGCCCTCATCACTGCTTGTAATTACAGGTGTGTTTGTGCAGTAAATGGATAAATGTCTGCCTCCCTACAAGTCAGTAAGTGCCGCAGGGCAGCCCCTCTGCCTGTTCCTGGCCGGACGCACAGCACAGAGCATTGTAGGTTCTCAAGTACTCGTGTGGAATGAATGAATGAATGAATGAATGAATGAATGAATGAGTGAGCAAACAAAGTGTGCCTGGTACTGTGCAGACATTTGTTCCCATCCATGCCCCTCCCCTGATTCCACTTTGACTTTGGGAGCTCTGTGGAAACTCAGGACTCAGGCTGAGTAAACCTTACAGGGGCTTACAGATTTCTATTGGTTCTTAAGTTTGGCTGAGCGTTGGAATTATCTGTAGGTTTTCAAAAAAACCAATGCCTGTCCTCAGAGGTCCTGGTACAGATTGGGGGTGCACTGTACATCAGGATGATAAAAGATTCTCCAGGCCAAGCCTCAGAACCACTGCCTTGACAGGATCTGGCAGAGCCCTTCCAACCTGGAGACTGGAGACTGTTTCACGATAGAGAGCTGTAAATAATGAGAGAAAACACAGAGCCTACTATGTGCCAGACATGGTTGTAAGGACTTGTCTTACTTAAGGAAAGTCTTATGAAGAGGATAGTATTATCATCCCCATCTCACAGACGGGGAGACTGAGGCACAGAGCCATCAAGTAACTCGCACATAGTTACCCAGCCACTAGGTGGCAGTGCCAGGATTTCAACCCTGAGTGGTCTAGCTCCAGGGTACAGGTGCTCGGCCAACACCCTACGGTGCTGGGGGCCAGGAGAGGGACCCGCCAGCTGTCCTCATCCTCAGGGTTGCTCTCCCACCATCTGTGGGGCTGGTGAGGGTGGGGCTGCTGCCCACATGGTGTCTCCGTCTCTTTCTGAAAGGATGTGTCCGAGTCACCAACAGGCATGGCAGAGCTGAGATTAGACAGGTTCAGCCTGACCCACTCTGGGCTGGCTTCTCAGACACCGAAAGCCGTCCCCTGGTGATAGAGCCCATTGTCAGCCTTAGGAAGAAACAGGTAGCTATGGAAACCTTGGGACTCTGCAGACGTACAATCGGCTTGTATCAAGGATACCTTTCATGGTTCCATTTGGGGCTCTGCTGTGAGGCAGCCAAGGGGGTTCTTGCTAATTGGGTCCCCCGTTTGGCCATAATGTCGTGTTCACTCGCGGTGTTCAGCAGCAGCCTTGGACCCCTTCCCCCCACCCCCAATGCACACAGAGATGCTCTTTCCAGCCCTCCCGTGGGAGTCGCGTTGGTGGGGGAGGTCTGCTGATGATTGATGTGTGGGGTTGAGTCTTTGATTAAAGCACGCATCATGTGCCAGTCAGAAGAAAAGAAAGTTCAACTCTAAGCCAGGGTCTCTATCCTGAGCAGCACTTCAAGAAACTTTTCCCGTGGGGAGGAGTGTGACCCTGTCTAATAGCTGTGCTATTTTTTGAGGTTTTTCCAACCTATTCCCAAGTCTTGAACCTGACAGTGTGGCATCAATGTGCAGACCTAGCTGCCGGACCACACACTGACAGTCAGCACTGGGCTGACCTTTAATGATCACCAGACCTGTGGCTGTCAATCCTGGCGTCCTGCTGGAATCAGCTGAGTAGCTTTTTAAAAATATCCAGGTCTGGGCCTCACCCCGTCNGTCCTGCTGGAATCAGCTGAGTAGCTTTTTAAAAATATCCAGGTCTGGGCCTCACCCCGTCCAATTAAATAAAATCTCTGAGGCCAGCTGAGGGTACTTTGTAAAAACTCTGCCCATGGTTCTGATGTGCAGCCAGTGCTAAGATAAATCTAACCTCCTCTTTGTACAGATGGGGAAACTGAGGCTCCAAGGGGAGAAAGGACTTGTCCCAGGCCCTTCTGGTAGTATGGAGCTCAGAGCTTGTGGGATCAGATCTTCTCCATCCCACTGACCACCCACAGCTCCAAAGGTGGGGTGAAGTAAGGGAGGGGTTCAGAAAAGGGATGTGGGTTGCATCAGTGGTGGGGGGCCAGAGCCAAAGAGAAAGGGGGGACAGCTCTAAGAGAAGATGATGTCATCACTGTCCCAGCCAGGGGAGTGGGGTGCAGTGCAGAGAGCCAAACCTCAGCCCACCCTACCTTTTAAAAAACTGTGGAAGAGTGTCTAAAGGTATGGTCACAGGCCGGCAACATCACTGTCACCTGGGAGCTTATTAGAAAGAGTCTGAGATCCACCCTAGACCTACTGAACTGGAGTCTGCATTTTAACTGGAACCCCAGGGAGCTCATACACACATTCAAGTGTGAGAAACCCTGTAGTGACAGGCTCCGGACCAAAGCGACAA
>NW_007726250.1:530432-533143 GCF_000696425.1 Galeopterus variegatus
CTCATACACACATTCAAGTGTGAGAAACCCTGTAGTGACAGGCTCCGGACCAAAGCGACAATGCATGGGTTCCAGCTGTGTGGTCCTAGGAAAGTCCTTGTTACTTCCCTCAGCCACAATTCCTCCATCTGTTTTATGGAGATAACTGAACCTTAAAATGTCAAAGCTGGAAGGACCAGAGAGGGAGAGGAATTGACCGAGTTCACACAGCAATGCATGGCAGAGATGCAGCTGCAGCAAAAGCAAGGCTCCTGCCAGCCTTTCCCGCCCTGTGTTGCTTCCTTGCAGGGGGACGAGGAGGGGAGGGGGTTCTGCAGATATAACGAGAACTCCAGCAGGCCTCCAAGTTCTTCTTTTGACATGCCATTTTGTTCAAGCAGATTCATTGCTAGAAATCGTGTCTACCATCTGTAAAACCTGGATATTTGGTTCCAGTCCCATGTCTTTATGACCTAAAAAAATAAAATGATACCAAAACAAAAGTTTGTGCCAAGAAGAGAAATCCTTTGAACCAGAGGAGAAGAATGAGGCGTCTACCTTCCTCCTCCCCTTCTTTTGTTCCTTTTTTTTTTTGGTTATGAATATTCATGAGATATAAAGCTGATTGTCACCCCTTGTGCCCAAGATGTGAAGGCCAGATCCATACTGGCAGCATACAGATTGCATTTGTACCCCGTGTCCCCCACCTAATTATCTCCAACCTCCCTCCCCGTCCCCCTTCCCCCCCATTCCACTTCGTAACCTAAGGTATGTTCTCTCCCTCTGAAAGTCCAATGCACCACTGTGGTCTTTCTTTCCTTCCTTCCTTTCTCTCTTAGCTCCCACATATGAGTGAGCACATACACTATTTATCCCTCCGTGCTTTCCTTATTTCACTCAACCTAAGTTTCTCCAGGCTCATCCACGTTGTTGCAAATGAGAGAATTTCATTCTTTTTTCTGGCAGGGTAGTATTCCATGCTGTATATATACCACAGTTTCCTTATCCAATCATCCATTGATGGACATTTAGGTTGGTTCCATATCCTGGCTATTGTGAACAGAGCTGCAATGTACATGGGAGTGCAGGTATGCCTTCAACCTGATGATTTCTATTCCTACGGATATACCCAGAAGAGGGATTGCTGAATCTCATGGAAGATCTATCTGTAGTCGTTTGAGAAACCTCCATACTGTTTTCCATAGTGGTTGTACTAATTTNCTTTAGTGGAATAGTTTATGCTAGCGACAGTATGTGCCAGCGTGGGATTCTTAAAGATCTCTTGTCTTATATCTTGTGAACCTCAAAGGCCTGTAGTAATGATAAGTATCAGAAAAAAAATTGGGGGGAGTTGTGTGGAGTCAAACTTATAAATGTATAGAAACTATTAATAATAATACTTTAATGAGTCATCTAGATTGAAAGCTGACCATATGCCAGGTGCTGAGCTAAGAGCTTTTATATTAAGTGTAGTTACACTTAATATTAAGTAGAATAACATGATTCCCCAGCTCCAGGAAGCGTTTCCTGGCAAAATTCTACAAATCCTTAATGGCAGCTCAAATTGTTACCTCCTCTGAGAAACCTCTCCTNATGCATGGCTGTAAATGCATGTCTGTTCTTGTGTGTATGTACAGTGTTGTGCATTTGTGTGTGAGCATTGTGTGCATTGTGTGCATGCCTGTGCACACCATGCGTGAATGTGTCCATGTATGAGCATGTGTGTGCTCATGTGCATGTGCAGATGTCTGTGCCTATGTCAGCATACATGCACGTGCGTTTGTGTGCATGTGTTTGCACATACATATGTGCCATATGTGTGTTCACGTGAGCATGTGCATGTGTGTGCTCGTGTGTGTTAGGTGGGGTGGAAAGTTATGTGACTTAAAGGCTTGCATTCAGGAGCGGGGTGGAAAAGCCCAAGAAATCCCTGACATTCAAAAAATTTAAAATGCAGTTTTGGGTCATTTCAAGTCACCCAAAGGCTGGCAATAATTTATAATTTTGCTGGGGCAAAAATGTCAGTGTGGGGCCGGCCCGGTGGCGCACTGGAGAGTGCGCTGCTTGAGAGCATGGCGGCGCTCCCGCCGAGGGTTCGGATCCCATGTGGAGACCAGTTCCCGCTCACTGGTTGAGCGTGGTGCGGGCGCAACACCGAGGGTTGCGATCCCGTTACCGGTCAGTAAAAAAGACAAAAAGGAAAAAAAAAATGTCAGTGTGGAACTGAGCTAGTGAGTGAGCCTAGCTGACCACCCAATGATAAGCACGGTTTCTTCTGGAAAATGGCCTCCAAAAATTCCAAAAGCTAGTGCTAATCTTGGAAAAAAAGATGAAGACATCTGAGAATTTATTGGCTTGTAGTCTGAAAAATAAAAAGGAGGGAATGAATTAAAGAGTGGAGAATTGAATTTGGCGCTGGCTTAGATTTGCAGCTCCAAATGAGCCCAGCATATGCTGCTGTCAGTGGAAACCAGGAAAAGTGATTCCCCACACAGCCCTTGCGAACCCCTGGAGCTGGTGCGCAGAACGGCTCAGGCGGGAGAGGGTGCTTTGGCGCGGTAGATGAGTGCCGGAATACACGATAGTAACTGTGGAAATGGCTTTGGTCCTGTCTTCATAGCCTTTAGATGTCCGAGATAGGAGCTTAACATTTCAGTTACACTTTGCTCCTCTTTAGTGGAATAGTTTATGCTAGCGACAGTATGTGCCAGCGTGGGATTCTTAAAGATCTC
>NW_007726250.1:533817-554458 GCF_000696425.1 Galeopterus variegatus
CAAAATTCTACAAATCCTTAATGGCAGCTCAAATTGTTACCTCCTCTGAGAAACCTCTCCTGCCCATGTTAGCAAGTATGTCCCTGAATTGCAGGATCTGTCTGTCCCCACCTCTGCCCCCAGGTTCCCTGAGAAGCATATTCATCTGTCCCCCGCACCCAGAGCCGCCGGGGCATAGAGAGAGCTCCGGGTCTGCGGAGCGAATATGAGATGTCACATGGGCCTCGTCCTTTCAGTCATCTCCGTGAACTCCGCTCCCCTCCTCCCTGGACTGCAGCCATCATCTCTGCTCGTTTCTCATTTTGGATGAAATTGATTCGGGCTTTTCTATTGCAGGTTTAATTTCTTGTAAAAACATTAGAGAGCTGAGAACATTCTCTCTTGGGGACCGGCCTTTGTCCCCAGCAGGCAACACACCAGGAAACCAATTGCCTTAGAAGGCAGGACAAAGCCTTCCTGACAGCTCGTGCTTGGCTCGCGGCTCGGCCCCCTCCCCGCCTTCTCCTTGGAGGTCACCATCTCTGTTGATTGAAGCCGATCCCTCCCGTGCACCAGACCCCAGCCCTTCCCATGTCCCCGGAGACCCCTCTCCAGCAACCCTCCCTGTCTTCTACCTTGTGTCACCATCCTCTTCTCTGAGTTTTTCTCAACAACATTTCAGCACGTCGGAGTCTCTCCATCTTAAAGAATGTGATGATACTAACAGCGATGCATCTGGAACTCCTCTTCCCCCTCTAGTTTTGCGCCATGTTTCTGCTCCGTTTTCACAACAATGCTCATTAAAAAGTTTTGGAAAGAGTGAAGGAAGCTCTTGCTCTTGGCACAGCACCCCCTCCTCTTACAACGCAATGCAACCTGTGTCCAGACCTCGGCTCCAAGCCTCCAGTGACCTTCACGTCACGAGCCTAGTCGACACTCTGCAGCCCTTTCTTGGCAGCTTTTGGCACTGGAGACCCTTTATTCCTTCTCAAACCCTCCTGTCCCCTTGCCTCCCATGACCCACGGTCTGGTTTTCTGCCCTCCTCTCCTTTCTCCCTGCTCCATCTTCCCACTCCCTGCCTTTCCCTAAGTCCTGGTGCTCCTCCGGATGCTCTTCTCACTGCGTGGTCTAGGTGACACCCTCTCCACGGCTGACAACTCCTGGACCTACCGCTCCAGCCCGACTTCTCTCCAGCTTCGGCCCCGCACATCCAGGCTCCTGCTAGCCAATGGCACGTGAAGCTCCCACAGCTGCCTCCAACAGCGCACGACACAAACTCAGCTTGCCTTCCTTCTCTCTCCCATGTCCATCCACACGGCCTTGCAACCTACTCTCTCTCTTCCTGGAGCCCCCATTTAGTGACTGGCATCACTGTCCCCCAGCTGTCCAAATGGCACTCCTGAGCCCCGCCTTTGACTCCCGGCCCAATCACCCCGCACCTGGTAGATCCCAGGTCTTCCGTGCCCAGGCCGGGTCCCCAGAGAGGCTCTTTCATGCCCTCAGCTCCAGCCTGGATAACTGTAGTCCCCTGTTGCCTGCTCTCCCTGCCTCCTTTCCTGCCCCTCCAACCCACTCCCAGCAGCCAGAGTGGGCTTCCAGGAGGTATATCTGGCCATGCCTCTCTCTTCCTTCATCCACCCACTCCCGATACTTATGGGAGACCTACTGTGTGCCAGGCACTATGCTATGCTGGGAGGACTTGTGCCTTAGACTCGTGTAATTCACATTGTTCTCTTCCTTCATCCACCCACTCCCGATACTTATGGGAGACCTACTGCGTGCCAGGCACTATGCTATGCTGGGAGGACTTGTGCCTTAGACTCGTGTAATTCACATTGTTGTAGAAGAAACGATGCAATTGATTACAACAACAACAAAAATCTGCTCTGACCAGGTCAGCTACATTGTAGTGCCTTGGGAAATCTGGGATGAGTCAGTAGTCATGTCCGCATGTCCTGGAAAACGTTATCGTAAGATCATTTTCACTTAGAAGCAGACATGATGGCACCAGAAAGTCATAAGATAACCTAGAATACTTCTTGTAACCCTTACCTTAGATCCCTGCATGTAGGATGTAACCTAGTAACCAACCCAGGTCTACACATACAACCAATAGAAAAACGGATGAAATGATTAGGTGAGGCTGTCCTCTCTGTCCCCTTTGATTCTTTCCCTTCTTGTGACTATAAAAGCTAAGCTCTGCTGTCCCTCTTTGGAGTGCATTTCTCAGGGCAACCTGACCTCTGAGTTTCTCCAGTTGCAATCATCATATTGACTCGATAAATCCTATGCTTTGTATATGTGTTCAGCCTCTGTTTCTTCTAGGTTGATGCAAAAAATAAACACTTTGTAAAAAGTCAAGTGGTGATACATGTTATCAGGAAAGCTAAAACAGGGGAAGAGGAAGGACAGTGGTGGGTTGGGGGAGACCTTAGGTCAGGGGAGGCTTCTCTAAGTGATATTTGAGTAGAGACATGAACGGAGTGAGCAAGTGAACCATTGCGGTCCCTAGACGAAGCATATTCCTGGCAAAAAGAATAGCGAGTGCAAAGGCCCTGTGGCAGCAGGGGATTTAGAGTGTTTCAAGGAGCAGTAGGCTTTTGCCCTCTGTGCTCCAGCTACACTGAGCTCCCGAGAGGCACTCTTTTACCTCTAGTCCCTTGCACACTCCATTTAGAAACCCCGTTCTCCTGGCTAGCCTTTATTAATCCAATCGATTAAACTCCAGCATCGTCTCCCCCAGAGAGATCAGTACAGAAGTACAGAAGCTCCCTGAGGCTAACTGCGTTAGAGGCTCCTCCTCTGAGCTTCCACAGGCACCCATCATAGCATGAGACAGGCTACCTTGGAATTGACTGCTAACGGGATGCTTGTTGGTTCTTTGTGGAGTAGGGACTGTGTCAGATTCACTTCTGTGTCCTGAGNATTTAGAAACCCCGTTCTCCTGGCTAGCCTTTATTAATCCAATCGATTAAACTCCAGCATCATCTCCCCCAGAGAGATCAGTACAGAAGTACAGAAGCTCCCTGAGGCTAACTGCATTAGAGGCTCCTCCTCTGAGCTTCCACAGGCACCCATCATAGCATGAGACAGGCTACCTTGGAATTGACTGCTAAGGGGATGCTTGTTGGTTCTTTGTGGAGTAGGGACTGTGTCAGATTCACTTCTGTGTCCTGAGACCCTGACAACGAAGAGGGGTTTGGTGAATATTCTGAATATCTATTGCTGCATGACAAACCACCCCAAATAAAACAATGCCTTTAGCCTGCATTTAGGTCCTGTGATCAGGAATTTGGCTAGAGCACAGCAGGAATGGTTTGTCTCGGCTCCATTGTGTCTGGAAGACTCCTGTGGCTGGGGCTGAAGTCACCTGGAGGGTCCTGCACTCATATGTCTGGCCTTCAGGCTAGTGCAGATGGGACTGTGTCCAGAGCACCCCCATACGTTTGGGCTCCTCGAAGCACAGCAGTTGGGCTCCTAGAGTGAGCATCCTGAGAGTGAGAGAACATTCCAAGAAAACTAGGCAGAGTTGTATGGCCTTTTCTAAGCTGGCCTGAGAAGTCACATAGCATCACTCCAGCACACCCTATTGGTCACAACATCAGAAGCTTACCCAGATCAAGGGGAGAGGGCATAGACCCCATCTCTCAGTGGAGGGGCATGTCAAAGAATTTGGGGGCCGAGTCTGAAAACCCTACAGTAAGCAGCATGTGTCAAACGATCATAGTGACCAAGTCTGTACCCTATACTACAAGTTGCCAAGTGCATTTGTGTACACCTTGTGTGGTTTCAGGGATAAAGAAATGGAGGTACAGAGAGTGATGTGTCCAAAGTTGCCTAAAAAGAAGCACACAGTCAGAGCTGATGCTGACCAGGGCAGGACCACATGGGAGGGCTGCCCACCCCAGCTGGGCCTGCAGTGAGTCTCTCTGCACAGAAAGAATTATGGCTGGCACTTGTTATGTGTCAGGCACCGTTCTAAGCATTTTACAAGTATGAATTCATTTAATCCTCATAACCATCCAATAAGATGGCAGTGTTATTATTCCTATTTTACAAAAGAGGAAACTGAGTCATGGAGAAAGCATGGAGGAGCCAGGGCTGGGACTAGGGTGAGGCATGGGAGGCAACTGGTATAGGCATGAAATTGAGGGAAATGCCACCCAGAAAAAACCTTCAGGAATCAAGCCAAATAATATTTTCATGTAATAGTTTTAAAATAAAAATTAATGCAAAAAATCAACTGTGAACAAAATGTCAACATTTTAAATAAAGACAGGATCAGTATGGAAGTCATTTCCAGCCTAGACCACCCAAACTATAATTAACCTGGAGACCCATAAGCCTAGGAACAACTGCTTGCTGTTGGGAGCCACGGGATTTTGGGGTGGTTCGTTACACAGCATTGTTGCAGCAATAGCTGACCAATACAAAAAGTAATTTGCCTAAGCACCCTCAACTGGTAAATGGCAGAGCTGAGATTTGGACCCAGGCAGTCTCAGACCAGAGTCTGTGTTATTAACAATTAAAAATGGTCTGCCTTTCTTGTTGAAAAGCATGTTAAGGTGTGTTTACAGGACACCAGGGTTTGTTCAATACTTATACTGGGCTCTGACTCACTTTCCTGCTCAGTGTTCCATTTCCTAGATGCGCTTGGGGGTCGGGGGTCCCTCGTAAGTGCCATTGCCCATACCCCTTTTATCCGGTGGATGACCCTGGTCCTGGCCCCTTCATTTTGGCTGAGACTCTATAAAGGTTGACCTCAGATTCCAAAGTAAGGTGCCCAACCAAGAGCAAAATGTCCAAAGCATATGGCCAAGAGCCAGCCACTGGACTCTCATACATACTTCTCACCTTGGTCAAAGATATACCAATCAGGGCCGAGCCCATGGTGCACTCAGGAGAGTGCGGCGCTGGGAGCGCAGCAGCACTCCCGCAGTGGGTTCCGATCCTATATAGGGATGACCGGTGCGCTCACAGCGCTCACTGGCTGAGTGCGGTGCAGCCGGTCTCAAAAAGGACAAAAAAAAAAAGATATACCAATCAGCAATAAGAGGATTTCATGGGAAAGAGAAATTCTGGAGAGTGCTATCATGTGCTATAAGTGTGTCTGCACCTCAACTGAAGCCTAGAGGACTTGACATGTGTCCCTGAACTGAGGGCCTCTGTGGACCTCTGGTTGTCCTTTCCCTGATTAATCTAATGGGTGATAGACTGGCTGGGCTGGATGATTAGGGCTGAGCTCAGATCAACTTATACTCTTGGAGTTGGTAGGGCAGAGGATGTGAGTTTCCTGAGGACCAGATGAGGGATAACCGCATGAGAGGAAGCTGCATGAAGAGGTCTCGGGCCCCGTTGGAGAGATCATCCCAGGGGGGCAAGGCCTCCGCACAGAGTCTAAAGGCATCAGGAGATCCCTAGGGGCTTGGGAGGGACTAAGCAACCAACCCAAATAGAGATGTGAGAGATTCCTAATGACGGCAAGTGATCTCTGAAGAATCTACAAAATTACCCCTGAGATTTTAATGCCATCATTAAACATCTGCCATGCTCTGAGCATGACACCATCTCCCCACAATGCCATAATCACCAGGCAAGAAAGAACGTCCCTGCTCCCCTGGCCTCTTCTCCCTCCAACCCAGGACCCACCTGTCAAGAATGGAGGGAAGAGAAACTGCAAGTAGGTAAAGGGGGAGAGGGCAAGTGAGAAAAGAGAGCCGTCCACCCCTCTCCTGGTTTCTGGCTTTTTGTGTGCTGTAGACCACAGCTGGGGGAAGGAGGGAAGCCTTTCTGTGAATGAAGACTAAAAGTTTTTGATATCACTGGGGCCAAGGATTTTTAGTTGAGACTATATTTGCCACTTTAAATGCCTGTGGTATGTTTCATTTTCTAAGAAAGATGAAAAAAATCATGGAACAGTCCAAGTTTCCATCTAGGGACAGAGGAAAGACAAACGCTCGGAGCCAATTCAAAGAAGCCGTGGGAGACTGGAGCTGCTTTCTGGTTATGTCTACTGAGTGGAGCTGGTTTGAAGTCGGATTGTACATGGTGTCCTGTGACTGGACTGCAGCAATAGTGTGGCTGGTGGAGCCTGTTGGCTGGCCAGCCACATCTGTCCTCCTCTTTTTCCACAGTAAAGAGTCGCCACCGGATATGGGGCCACTTAGCAAGGAACTGCATTACATCTCTCAGCCTTTCTCGTAGGCAGGTACAGTCACACGACTGAGATCTTGCCAATGGAAGTGAGTGGATGAGATGTGTCCATGGCCCTGAAAACAGCTGGTGTGTGTACTCCCCACCTCTTCCCCTACCCCTTGGGCTGAGCCTGGATGTGGCAGTGGCTTGAATCGCCCAGATAGTGACGAGATCCTAGAGGTGGAAGAGCCTGAAAAAGGAAGAAGCCTGAATGACCAGGGTGAGCAGAGCAAACTTCTCTTGAAAGAGAAGTCAAGTTCTTCTGTTGCAGTGGCTCGGCCTTTTACTGTGAGTAGCAGAGCATCCCACTCCCAGAGCTCTTGGAACCAAGTTCAGACCCTGCACGCCTCCCTGCTGGCCTCTCCGTCCTGAGAGGAGGCCTCCACTGGCTCAGTTATGGAAGGCCTGGAGACAAAGCATGCTTGAAATCAGATGTGGATTCTAGCCCAGCTCTGCCATTTCCTGGCTGTGCAACCTTGGGCAAGTGACTTTACCTCTCTGAGCTTCTGTTCCCTCATATCTCAAAAGGGATTCATAATCCTTCCACATAGCTTTGCCATGAGGATCCAACGAGAGGATGCAGGTAAAAGGCACAGCACAGTGCCTGGTGCATAGTAGGTCTTCAGCAAAGGTCAGCTCCCTTTCCCTTCCCCCATGCCTGGAAGGCTTTGCTGCGGGGCCCCTGGCAGGCCTCCCATCGGCCCCCGCCAAGCCCTGACACAGAATAAAGTTTTTCTTTTGAGTAAGTGACAGGTTCAGGGAGGCGGAACAGAACAAGTTCTTAGAGTTCACAGTGCAGAATTCTCTGAAATCAGATTCCCAAGGCTCCCTTCCCAGGGTCGGGGATCAAGCTGACTCTCCCGGGCTTGTCTCTGAACGAGCTCACCATGAGGGGAATTTTCCTACAAACTTATTCTCCCATCTGTCCCAAGCTGAGAAGACATTTGTTAGGGAAGTCTTTCTTCTCCAGGGAGAGAACTGTGGGTCACAGGGAGTAGCGAGTGGGGATAGGGCTGAGGCTGGAACAAGCGTGTTCTGTTTAGCAACGATCAGAATGTTGTGGATTATGTAATGAGAATATTAATTCCTTCTTGCAGAGAATGTCAGGGCTGCAAGAGGCTGTGGGTGTGTATGTGGTCTGGTCTCCCCACCTCCCCTTGACTGATGGAGAAACAGAGGCAGGAGAGGACGTGACACATGAACAGTCCCAGAGGGAGGATGGAGTGGCAGCAGGACCAGCTCTATAGGACACATCTGGAGGGCTCACTCGGGGCACCAGCTGCCTCCCGTGTCTAGCCCTCCATAGGTGCAGTGCTGACTGCTGGGCAGAAGGGGTGCTCACCTACATGTTTCATGTTTACAAAAACCAGGTCCTAGAACATGTCCCAGTGACTTGCTAGTGTGGGAAAGGGATTGGAAGGAGCCAAGCCCTGAAGTGGGCAGAGGCTGGGAGCCAGGCCCCCAGGTGAGCAGAGGTTGGGAGATGGGCCCCCAGGTAGGCAGGGGTTGTGTCCCTGGGTTATGAACTCCCAGCAAGCAGGGACCTGGCCCTACTTCCTGCCAGGTCTCCACCTCCAGGCCTGGCACCTAACCATGCACTGTGGCATTGGCTACTGTGACAATAGACCCATCTCTATGTCCCAGAGGCAAAATCCTTCCTCACTCCCCTGGAGAGAAGACAGCCTCTGGTTTCCAATCCCCGATCTGCCGCTCACCAGCTGTGCTATCTTGGACAAGATATGGAGCTCGCTGCGCCTAAATCCTCATCACAAAATGGGGTGAATATGGGAAGCAGGTTTCTCATAGAGGTGGCTGGCAGGAGGACGGCAGGAGATATGACACGTAAGACATGCAGCAGGTGCTCACCGACTTCCTTCCCTTCCCTCTGCCCAGAGAACCTCAGTCCGAGCAGCACGTCTGGCGTAGTTCCAGGCCAAGATTGTCCCTCTGCCTCACCTGCTGTCCGCGGCAGGTCCAGTCTCATCTTACTTCCCCAGTGTTTACTGAGCACCATCCAGAAGGTTGTCTGTCACATCACCACACAGACGCTGGCTGCGTCCTGACCTCAAGGGTCGCCAGGCTAAAAGAGTCTTGCCCATTGCTCACATCTGGGGCTGGACACCTGCTGTGGGGCATGCTGCGCACTGCAGGATGTCGAGCAGCACCCTTGACCTCTCCCCACCCCAGCCCCAGTCTTGACAATCAAAAATGTTTCCAGGCATTGCCAAATGTCCCCTGGGGGCAGAATCACTGCCCTACAGGAACCACGAAGAACTAAGACAGGGAACCTGGAGGAGCTAGTGGTCCACGTGGGGCCTCTCCTGTCTGACCTGGCCACCTCTCCAGAGGGACATGGACAACTCAGTGCATCCACCCTGGAGGGCCCAGAAGGGCCAGGGCTGAGGGAGGCACACAACCTCTTATCTTGGGGTTTTATCCACCACCAACCCCAGTATTTAAACTTGAAGACTGACACGAAGGACGAGGCACCCGGCAGGTGCTTTCTGGGGAGGGAAAGGCCAGCTTTGGCTGGGGAAGAGGCACACCTCCTCCTGGAAATAGAGAAAACACACACAGTCAGGGACATGGCTTTATTAACAAACCCACTTTAACCGATAGTGTACACAGAGACCTGGGACAGCAGGGGCGTGACTGGGTGAGACAAGGCCACACACCTGTCATGGCCAAGGGAACTGGTCTGCTCAGAGTGCTCAGGCTGGGGTGAGGGCAGGCAGGGGACAGAGGCAGGGTGGGAGCTGCTGCTTTCAGTGGCAGGCATGGAGGCATGGACACAGCAGGAGCCAGGGCCAGGGCATGTGTACATGTGTGTCCAGTGTGTGTACATGTATATACATGGGCATGATGTACATAGTATCTACAGGAGCCCTCCTGGAATGATCTAGGGACAAGGTCAGGGATAAGATGCCCAAATCCCTACAGACCCCAGGGGCTGAAAAAGCATCAGGAGAGGGCACATCATAGTGTGTACTGAATGCCCAGAGCCTGTCCCGGTTCTGCCACTCCCAGGCCAGCTGTGTGACCTAGGGCAAGTTACTTACCCTCTCTGGGCCTCAGAAAAACTGACTAGATGATCACTAAGGTTCCCTGTGGTCGTGGTTCTAAACTTCGATATTTTTAGAGATTAAGATACAAAATGTGTTTGTTAAGAGGTGATGACAAGGGCCTTTGGTTTACAGGTTCAAAGCCCACATGCCTGAGTGTGTGGTGGTGGGACCCAGCACAGTCCAATCCTGGGCACAGCGAAAAGACCCACCATGAGCTTTTCTGCCCGACCTCTCTCGGGCTCAGCTCTGGCTCCCAGCTGCTCCTCCACGCCTCCCCACCACCATGGGTGAAGGCAGTGGGGCAGTGGGGCGGGCAGAGGCCAGGGCTGGGGACATAAGGTGCACCTCTCACCCTCTTTGTTTCCTAGTACACAGTGGGCCCAGTGCCCAATAGGTGTGTAAGAAATGCTTGAGGAAGAGCATTGTGGAGGACAGCCTGATTCTAGGTGGAGCTCTGTCCTGAACTAGCAAGGGGGCAGGGCTGGGGCCTGCAGGATGTCACTCTCCCCTCTGAGTCTGTCACGTCCTCTAAGCAATGGGGCGTGAAGGAGAAGCAGCCCTGGCCTGCTCACCCTGCACTTGTGCAAGGATCTGTAAACTGTGGAGCTGGGCGCGAAGGTCAGTGTCTAGCTGCAGATAGGCCATGGGAGTCCTGTCTGGAACCAGGGAGGAAGGCATCCCCAGCAGAGGCCATAGATCTAAACTGGCTAGAGCCTGGCCAGGGTGGGGTCACTAGGCTTTCACAGTATGACAATTTCCATTTCTACCGCTGCATGAGACAGGGAATCAGCCGCAATAACAAAGCACAGCCATCAGCCGCGGAACCGGGGAGGGGCGCTGGGAAGCGTGGTCGGGGGATGGACGTGGCCCCCTTCACAATGCAGATGCCCCTGGCTCAATGTCAGGGGCAGCTGGGGCCAACCTGTTGGGGGCGGAGGGGTGGAAACAGCTGAACCAGTGGGCAGGTGTTTCAGGATTGGGAGGAGGGTTCTCCCAGCTGCCACCTAAACCAAGCTGGGTTTTGTGCCGGGAGTGCGGAGACCTCTCCCATCTGGTTGTTGGTGTCGTGTTCATCCTGTGGCTTGCTCCATCTGAGGCAGGAATCCTGGCCTCTCTGGCATCAGCAATTCTTCCATCCCCAGGATAGGAAGGCTCCGACGTGGGTCTCTGCAGAAGTCCTGACGTCTCCCAGACTTGTCTCCCATCCTGCAAAGTTACGTCCTCCCATGGAGGTGCTGAAACCACAGGGGAGCCAACAACAGGACTCAGAGGGGAGGGCAAGAAGGCAGAAGAATGTACAGAGGCCAGCCCCTGGGGCCTCCTGTCTGGTGCCAGAGGTCTCTGAACAAGACTGCTGTTGGGGTCTCGTCGGGGGTCGCAGGCAGCGGGCATCTGGGGCCACCTCCCTTAAGGCACTGCCCAAGCCCTGCCCCAGCGTCCCTTCTGCTCACTGGATGGTGCATTTGTCCCTCTCGCGAGACTGGCCCTCCCGAAGGACCTTGGCCTTGATGTACTTGAGGTCACTGTTGACGCTGGGGCGGCGGGCGAAGGGCGAGACCATGCCGTAGGCATCCATCTCCTTGACGCGGCGCATGCAGAAGGGCCTGGGGTGGAAGGCGTCGCCGTACTGCACGGAGATCTTGCGGTGCAGGGCGGGGCTCATCTCGTGCGGCAGCTTGGCCATGCTGAAGAGCACGTAGAACATCTCGTCCACGTTGGTGTTCTTCTTGGCCGACACTTCGAAGTAGGCACAGTTCTCATCGCCCGACACCAGCAGCTCGGCCTCGGTGGCTGGCACCTGGCGGCACAGCTCGCCATGGTCATTCTTGTTGCCGCAGATGACCATGGGCAGCTCTGCCGCCTCCTTGGTCTTGTTCTTCAGGCAGGACTTGACCTCCAGGATCTGCTTCTGGAGGCGCTTGACCTCGTCAAAGGACTCCCGGTTATCCAGGCTGAACACCAGGATGAAGACGTCGCCTGTGGGGACAGAACCCCGGCGGTGAGCGCACGAGCAGACTGCTGACCTCCCTCCCCGCACCCTCTGCCACAGAATGTCAGTCCCAACAGCTGACACGTACCATGCGCTGAGCCCTTTGCCCTCACGGCAATTCGTGGGCAGCTGCTATTATTCTCCCCATTTTCCAGAGCAGGAAACTGAGGCTCAGAGGCACATAGAACCTGTCTAAGTCGGCCTCCTTGGCTGCACCGCGGGCCTAACCTCATGCCCCCCCAGCATGGCTGTGAGGACTGCAAGGAAGTGAGTGGGGAGGCAGGCTTCCAGCACAAGGTGGGCACTGCATGGGTGTCAGCTCACCCAGCCTTGGGGAGGGGGCTGGCTGCCTGCTGATAAAAATAAGGCTAATGTCAGAGGGAGACAATGGAGAGGGACCATGTGCATATTTTCAGTCACACAGATCATATACGAACACACCCTCCTTCAAGCACTACACGAGGGTAAAGCCCTTTTGACCCATGTCCCCAATCCCAAGCTCCTGCCCCCACCCGCAGAGATGGTCACCCCATCAGTCTGGTGTGGATTCTTCTGGGCCCTCCATGAACACAGTGACATTCATATTTGCACCCCCATAATAGCGAGTTTTTTTTTTGTCCGTTTCTCTGTTTATTCCATGCACGTATTATTCTGAGCACATCTGTCTGCTGCTTGCTTTCTTCGCTCCCCAGCCTGTGCCTCATTTTCCAACCTGGTGCTGGTGCACAGGTGTCAATAATGACAATGACAAGAAGCACCTGCTGAGAGCCAAGCATTATTGACACCAAAGATTGCTGAGCATGTGCCACTCTCCATTTATCAGCTTGTAAAACCCTCAAAATAACCCCGTTAGGCAGTATTTCATCTGCGTGGGACAGATGGGGAAACTGAGGTGTAGAGAGCTACGCAGCTAATAAGTGGAGACGGCAAGACCCAAACGATGCACTGAGCCAGCCAAGCAAGACCCCGACTCTCTGGAAATTACATTTATTATTACCGTACCTCAGTCCGCACAAGTCACTCACCCTGTCCCCAGCCCGGCAAGGAAATATGAAGTGAATTAACTGTACTTGAACCAGGCTGTGCCACATATCAGCTATGTGACCTTGACTCCTCACAACACCTCTGTGAGGGAGATTTTACCTTCATGTTATAGGTGAGCATGCTGAGGCTCAGAGAGGCCAAGCAACCTGCCCAAGATCACACAGCCTAACTGTGGCTAAGCTGAGGTTCCAACCCGAGTCTGTCCTCACCTAGCCCATGCCCAGCACCCAGTAGGTGCTCTCTCCCTCTTGACTGAATCATGGGATGAATCCATGAACACTGGCCTCTGAGGCCCACGCTATCTCTACTATAACTCACTGTGTCACTCAAGTCAGGGTCTGGAGTCTGCACCAGGGACTGGTGTGCAGATGTTAGGGGCAGCGGGGAGGGTGTGTGGACTGGTGCCTCCATCCCAATTTCCAGATTTTACTACAGTGATCACAATCTCATTCTCAAAGCACCTTCCTCACTTTTGCCTAAACTTTGTGGTATATATACAAGATCCCCCTTTCACAGATGAGGAAACTGAGGCTCAGAGGGCCAGCAACTGGCTGATGTTCTTCAGAGGAGAATCAAGCAATTCCAGCTTCTGGCAGAACTGCTGTCTCCTTCCTCCGGACCCCCAGAGCACACCATTCATCCCCCCATAACAGCACATGCCACACTCAGAACAGAGCTCCGGCCAAGGGTGTGCTGACAGAGAGTTCTGGAGCAGACGAGGACTGCCTCACCCCTCATCCCCGTCCCCCGGGCCTGGCACACAACGGGTGTTCAGTGAGGCTGGCTGAACGGCTAGGAGACAACAGAGTGAATTACAGCGCAGGCTGTTCTGAAAGGCACTTACTTGCAAGGCAGCGTCAGCCTGGCGACTGCTTTCGCTTGGGCTGCCAAACCCCATCCCATTAGGCTAATCCTGGGCCCCTGAGGACTCAGTGGCCTTGACACATTCAAATGTGAGACTACGATGCCAAGTAGCAGAGACCAGCCTGGCTGGCAGCTGGAAGGGGAGCTGGCAGTGGAATTAATGGCTTTCAGAATTTCCTGCGCACCAGCATGAGGTTGGAAAATGAGGCACAGGTTACAGATGTGCTCAGAATGATATGTGCACATAATAAATAAGGAGACAGACCAAAGCACTGTCTGTTATGGGGATACAAATATGAATGTCACTGTGTTCATGGAGGGCCCAGAAGCATACCCACCAGACTGATGGGGTGGCCACCTCAGGGGGGCGAGGGAGGGCAGGCAGGAGCCTGGGATTGGGGACATGGGTCAAAAGGGCTTTAGCCTTATGTGTGTTTGAAGGAGAGTGTGTTCATGTATGATCTGTGCGATTTAAAATACGCACGTGGTCCCTCTCCACATGTGCTATCTCCCTCTCTCTGACATTAGCCTGATTTATGTCAGCGGGCAGCCAGTCCCCTCCCCGAGGTAGGGTGAGCTGACACCATGACACCCATTGTGTGCTAGAAGCACCACCCCCGTGTTTTGTTGCAGTCCTCACAGCCACGCTGGGGGGCTGTGAGGTTAGACCTGCTGTGCAGCCGAGGAGGCCGACTCAGACAGGTTCTATGTGCCTCTGAGCACACATCTAAGCTACCAAGTGGCAGAGCCAGTATCTACCCAGGGACCCTCTGTCTACACAGTCCCCCTCCAAACTATGGGGTGGGGGTGAGGGGGCGGGGCCCCAGTGCAGTCTGGGTCAGATGGAGTACAAAGACAGTCTGGAAGATGAAGCCGTAGAAGAGGAAGCCATCTGCCCAGGGCACTCACGAAGGGGCCACGTTCACAGCTTCAGTCTCAGCCGGGGGTGGGTGGGGGGTGGGGGGCATGGCAGGGTTTCTTGGTGTAGAAGTATCTCAGTGGGGGGTTATTTTAATGATGGCTGGAAAGTTCCCTTCCCTCCCCTCTCCTTCTCCATGCCCAGCAACGGGAGTGGCACAGCTTGGGAAATGACTGTGTAGCGTATAGCAGGAACACTGTAAGTGCTGACTCAATTTAAGACCGACACTTATTGAGCACGTATTGTCGGCTCATCAAGCACTTTATGTATCTTAACTCATTTATTTCTCACCATGACCCATGAGATGGGTGTTAATGTGATGCCAATTTTACAGATGAGAAAACTGAGGCACAAAGAGATAATGTCACTTGCCCTGCAGTACAAAACGAGGAAGCTGTGGAACCAGGAGACCCAGGCAGACGGGCTCTGGACCTGCCCTCTTAGCACCGCACTAAACTGCCTGCAGTAATGTGAGTGATAACTCGGTCCCCCGTCTCCACTGTCCCTTCATCTCCTGCAATTTTCCTATCCTTCCCTCCTGCTCCCAGCAGAGACTGAGAGGTGACAGGATAGCTCAGTGGTAAAGCCTGAGAGCCAGACTGCTGTTGACAAGCCGTGTTACCATCTGGAGTAAATTCCTTAACTCCTCTGGGCCTCAGTTTCCCCAGCTGTAAAATGGAAGCAAATACCTATCTTCTAGGGCAGTTGTAAGGATCATATAAACACATGCCAAGCTCTAAGAATGGGGCCAGGCCTATGGCTCTTGGTCAGTGTTAGCTAACAGTTATTACCACCAAGCCCCCTTCCCTCTGGCTGGCCATGACCTGGGTGCTGCCCTTACCTCTCTGAGAGGCAGTGAAGGCCTGGGGTGTCAGGAGACCTGAGCCCAAGACCTCTGCTGGGTCACCTCCCGGAGGAGGAAGGCAGCAGCCTTGACCCCATTCTGTCCCCTGCAGAGGAATAACTCAGTGCATGTGTGTATCAGTTCCTGATCTGGGAGGCAGTACCAGCAGTCATGAGTAATCAGTCCAGAGGGAAACTGAAGGGATCTGGGGCCCTGACTCCATCGCTAGTTGGGGCAACAGCAATACCCTTCTGAGCCTCACTGTGCGAGGGGCTTGCTGTGAGCTTCATCTCAGCTGACAGATACGTGAGCATTCTGCAAACTGTAGAGTGCCAAGCACACACGCCACACCTTCCACACCCATCTCCCATCCCTGCCATCCATCCCAGCAGCGGCGGGCCTCACCTGTGAGGATGGAGAGCCTGCGCATGGCGGGAAAGGGGTGGTTGCCCGAGGTATCCAGGATGTCAAGTTGGTACATGTCGCCACGGATGTTGTACACCTTGCGATGGAAGTCCTCGATGGTGGGTGTGTACTGGTCCTCGAAGCGGCCATTGAGGAAGCGCGAGACAATGGAGCTCTTGCCCACCCTCGAGGCGCCCAGCACCACCATGCGGTAGGAGTTCTTAGCAGGCACACTAAGCGTGCAGTTCCCGCTGGACAAGGTCTTCATCATGGCTCGGGGCTGTGACAAAAAGCAAGGAGAGCAAGTGTCAGGAGGCCCTCAACCCATTCGGCCACCGTTGGCCTCCTCTCAGTGGCCCATCTGGGTCTCAGTTTTTTGTCTGTAAAATGGGCACGTTGGACTGGGTTCTCTCTAAGGGGCCTTGGAGTTCTACCCACTCACTCATTTGCACCTTCTCTTATGTCTTTACTCCTTCATTCATCCACTCGCTCACTCATTCACCCTTCCATTCATTCATCCCCTTATTAATCCGAGCACTGGACTGCTGGGATTTGAATCCTCACTTTACCACTAACTACTGATCTAGATCTAAGGCAAGTAGTTAATCTCTTTAGGAGTCACTTTTCTCATCTATAAAATGAGCCCAACTCATAGGGTTATTGCAAAAGGCTCAGCACATGGCGAAATCTCAAAAATGTTAAATCCTGTTAGAATCCCTTCTTCCTCTGATCCATCCTTTCCAACTCTGGCTTGCCAGGAGCCTGTGATTCTAGGCCATGACATGGGGAAGGCACTAGTGTGCATTTCTTAAACCCGGGGGTCTGGGGCCACTCAGCCCTCCCGGGAAGGAGGGAAAGGCTATGTCCAGACCACACCGTCCCAGCCTGTGCCCAGGGTTGCTCCTGCAGCTGCATCAGGAGGACCCACCTCTGGAGCTGTGCTTTCCATCTGGTGGGCTCCCTCCTACCCACAGCCCACCAGCCAGCCTCTCTGGGTCCTGCCCGGAGATTGTCACCTTCCAGGCCCTGGAGTTCTCTTGCCTCCAGGAGACGCAGAGGCCTGGACTAGAGGATGTGGACAAGGGAATGACCCACGGGCCACTCAAGCTTGATTCACAGCTCTAGGAGTTAATGGTTCTGAGGCAAACCTAGAACTTTCTATGGGAGCCTCTTGGCCTTGTGGAAGAGGCTGAAATGGATCCAGGCTCTAAACCTCAAGTGGAGATCAGCAAACCTCCACAGGCTCCATCAGCCCCACCCCAAAGGCCATCAACAGCCCACCCTCCTGTCCTATCTCAGGACCTACCAGAATCTCCCCAGAACCCCTGACCCCAACGGCCCTAGTTAGTGTGAGCTCTGCTGAGACCTGCCTCCACTCTTTTGCTCATGCCAGTCCCTTCACCAGAACACCCTCCTCCCCTCACACTTCAGGGTCTGGCTCAAATGCCATCTCCTCTCTGAAGGCTTCCCTGATTCCCCTACCCCAGCAGTAATCTCCTCTCCCTAGAGGGGACCTTGCCAACCCTACAACTGCAAATGGGCACAGGCCTGATGGGACATTGATCCCCTTGGCTCTTGGCAGGGTGCCACAGGTTGTGCAGGTTGGGCACTGCACAAGGAACCTGGCTGGGTGGGCAAGTGGGGGCTGCATCCCAGAGGAAGGGGTGTCTCTGTGTAGTTCACCTGCTCAGAGAAGGCACTGTTTTTCAATTCACACAGATGGCTGTATGTGCAAAGACTTGGTCCCCACCTCTGGATGCCCCAAGCAGCCCCAAGTGCCTCACCCATCCACCCCAATGCATTCTCCAACGCCATCACATTCTGTCTATCATGATGCTAAAAGAGTCTGAGTGAGTCTTCTGACACGTGTCCATATCTCTCACCCCTGCCCAACTAAGAGCCCCTGTGCAGTAAACTGGCTCTCAAAACGTCTTTTTCAAAAGCCCTGATTGGTAGCGTTTGTCAATTTCTGTGGCATTAAACACTCCCACCACAGCCAATTCTGAGCTACCACCATGACCTCAGGTGAGTGAAGTGCGAAGACGCACACAATAAGCCAGCCCAGCACACTGCTGACCCACGACCACAATCACCACTAACCAAGCCCTTGCAGTGTGCCAAGTACTGCGCTTAGTACGGAAATAATGATAGCTGACATTTCTTTTGAAGTCAACATATGCCATAATGTTCTAAATGCTGTACATACATTAACCTGCTTCATCCTTAGTAACCCCAGAAGGTAGGTAGTGTTATCCTCTGACTTACAGATGAGGAAACTGAGGCACAGGGTTAAGTTACCTGCTCACAGTTACACGGCCAGTAACCAGCAGAGGAGGGGTCTGAGCCCAGGCAGTCTGCACTGTGCTATGGAGACCACCTCCCTAGGAGGTGCGTATTATTTTTCCTGTTTCACAAATAAGGACCCTGTGATGTCCAAAGGCCTATGTGGCCAGCCCGTTCAGTTAATAAGGGAGCCTGGGTGGTGACCTCAGGCCTAAGACCCCATACCCCTCCACTCAGTTCATGCCCAAAGCCATCGTTGAATTTATCCCATAGAATTGTAGTACCCTGTACACAGCAGGTGCTCAATAAATGACCCACGGATGAATCAAATGGCAAATGGCTCTGCTTTGGGGCTTGCCTAAGGCCCTCCTCTGGGATCTTGTCCCCATCTGGCTGGCCCAGGGACTGTGCTGAGGAGGGCCCTCCCCCACAGGCAGTGCTGCTGAGGTGCCCTGGCACTGCATACCCGTGGGTGGGCAGTGGGGACGGGGGGCTGCAAGGCCAACACAGAGCCCTTCTCGTCTCCTACAGGGCTGCTGAGCTCCTTCAGAGATGGGGGAAAGAGGCCTTACCCTGTGACAGCCCCCTCCCCACGTCTCTCTGCAGGGAGCATGACTCTGCTGGCGGTCACCTCTGTCTAGACAGGGGAGAGGAGAGGAGCCAGCAGCCCCCAGGGACAGTGTTTGTCTCATCATCGCCCCGCTCCAGCCTCCAGTCCAGATCTCCCGGTATGGACGAGCTCATATCAATGACTGAATGGGCTGGAGGGGGTCAGAGAGAGGAGCAGGAAATCAGAGAGAGGAGGCAGAGTCAGAGGGAAAGAAGGAGAAAAAAAACCCACGGCTTTCTTCTGTGAGAGAAGACAGTCTTCACATGGCCCCAGCCACGTGGGGCTGTGAGAGGCACCCAGACACCTGGACACCAGGTGACAGCGCCTCCGTGGGCTCCGCCTCCCTCCCCCGCATCTTTCTCCCCTCTCCTCCCCCAGAGGAGGCACTGTGGGCAGCGTCTCTCCTCTGCTGCCTGCTTTCCTTTCTCCATCTTTGGCTAGGCTGACCCCACACAGTAAGGAGCGGCAGGGGTCAGAGTTTGAAGGGCTCTGGGGAGTTCAGAGTCCAACCTTGGGGACCCATACAGGTGGAAGTTTCCAGGGGGACCACTAGTGCACAGGTGCCCGAATGCACCTGGATGAAGTACTGTAACTGCTGACCCCACCACAGGGCCATTCTGAGGGTGGCTGGGAGGCAGAATGTCCCCTGAGCAGAGATGGGGTGGGGTTGTCCTGGGAGAAAAGTCACCACAGCCAGGCAGGCATCCATCATGCAGGAAGTGTGCCTTATACCAATGACTTCACAACGTCCCATGAGGAGGGGACCACCGTCAACCCACTGGACTGATGGGGACACTGAAGCTCAGAGAGGCTGAGTCACTTGCCCAGTTCACAAAGCAGATGACTGGCTGGGCTGGGATTAGAACCAGGCCGTTTGGCTCCAAAGCCTGGCCTCTTAACTCTATGAAAACCCACCCCCTGGCCGAAACTGGAGTCTTTTTCAAGAGTGACTCAGTGAAGCCTCAGCTGAGGTCAGGCGGGGGAATGACCCCTGAGGCATATTATATTCTCATCCCCTCTCTGTCTCCCTACAGGCAGCTGGGGGCAGGCACTCCACCCAGGACTCTCCTCAAAACCCTGCCAGCCGGCTCCCAGCAAGTGCATCTGTGGATTCAGCCCTTCTTCTGCCTTAAGCCTCTACCCCAGGGTCTGCCTGGATGATGGAGGGTCAGATGGGAAAGAACAGCAGGATGACAGTCTGGGCATGTCCTCCCAGAGGGGACCCCAGAGCTGTGCCCCTCCACTAGTGCACAACCAGCCTCTCTGGACACACACGTTGCAGTCATTGGCCTCCATCCCCTGCACTAAGGGGAGTCCGGGGGGCATTGCAAAGCCAACCTCACCACCCTTGGCAGCTCAGGATGGTGGAAAGCAGGCAGGCATCAGCTCAGGCAGACCAGCTCTGCCTCTCACCAGCCCGGCAACCTTGGGCAAATGGCTCAGCCTAGTGGGGCTCGGGTTCTTGCTCTGTTAAATGCTCATGGTAGAAACAGACCCATAGTGTAGCCCTGAGGGTTCCACGACAACTCAAGAGTCTGACGCAGCTCCTGGCACACAGCAAGCGTTAACAAATGCTGGGTACCTTTCTTTGTGGCACTTTCTCTTGGCAGTCGTGAGGTTGCCTGGAGCCAGGTGGGGAGGGACTGGACTGCAGGCTGAGGTCTTGTAAGGACCCCATCTCGTCTCTCTGACACCAGGGGAAGCCTGAATAATGTGCTCCTGAGCTGGCTGCCCATTCTGAGACCGGCCTCCCACCTCCCTGAACAACATCCTTCATCGGCCTCCCAGGGCTGGGAGCAGGGAAGAGGTGGGACAGAGGGGCCCCCGGGGCTGCCGGGGAGCCCTTCGCCCAGCTGAGTACAGGAAAGTCTTCCCGGGAAGAGAATTATCCAAGAAACTCACTCTTTGCACCAACCCAGAAAAAAAGCTCAAGCAACTCGATAAGAAAGCGACCCCTCAATCTTCCTTCCTAAAAGGAGGTCTTTGCCAGGGCTGGGGTGGCTACCAAGTGGCCCCATGCCAGCAACCCCGCCCCCTCCACCCAGGGCTGCAGGCTGCAGGTGGCTCCAGAAGGGAGGTGGGAGTGTTTGGGGAAGGTAAGTGCCTCTTCCTCCCTGAGCCTCAATTTCCTCATACTTACATGGGCTATTACTCCGGATTTCTTAAATGGAAGCCCCTCGCATATAGCAGAAGCTCAATAAATCTTTCTTTCCTGGCATAAGTAAAGGGTCTAAGCACGAAAAAAAAAGTTGCCAGACGATCGTGGCACATAATAGGTGCTTAAGCAATTTAACTTTCCCTAGACATGTAAAACCTCACTGAGTCTTCCTCCGACGAGCCTCTACCCTTTCTTCCCGCTACCCCACTTCGCCCAGCTCCCCAGTTCTGTCGGGGTGTCTCCCTCCTACCTGGGAGCGGCGGGCCGGGCCTCTGGCACGGCTC